>NC_142356.1:44219370-44396870 GCF_059441175.1 Urocampus carinirostris | reverse complement strand
ACACGAGGTAATGACGCAGAAATGACGCGGAACGACGTGCTCTGGCCGCGGCCAGGGCGTAGTTACACATGGGTAGGACGGGAAATTTCAGCGGGTAATCGTGGGCGGAGCATGGTAATAGCATGTTCTGCGCCTGTATCGCGGTGTTATTACGTGAAATTAGCGTGTTACGCGTGTGACAGTCAAACTCCTTTCTCCGCGTATATACAGCGCGATTTGCCGAGCACACCATTGTGCTCGTGACGTCAAGGGGGTGAACATGGATCACCGTCAGTGTAGTTTCTCTTCATTTCGAATTAATCTTTCGGTGCATTGTCAATGGTCGTAGCAAGGCTTTGATGCTAGGTCCTTAGCTTGGCCTTTTGGCCGAGAGTAAGAGTTCCGGCTCCTAAGCTTTGTAACGTGTTGTGATCTGATCGATAATGAATGATCAGCGAAATAGATTAAACAATTACCCTCAATAAACCCCTCCCCGTCAGCGTAGTGATCTCGTCTTAACCCATATTTATTTCTTGACATTTCTTTCGAGATAATAAAATAAATGTGATGCCATAGCTTGAAATCCTGATATTCACGGGACTTTGTCTAAAGCGTTTATGAATTCTCCAGCCCGAGAAATACATCCCTGCCGAGATTTGCATTTCCTCGCTTCTCTAACCATTTTTACCTCGTTTTATCTCACTTATAGGGAATGTAATGGCGAACATATAATCAAATCCACTCCGTCTTGCATTCGTTGGGAATGTAATACAACATAAACCATTCCGTCTTTATTATTGTTGTGAACGTAATCGGAATAATCAGCGAAATAGATTAAACAATTACCCTCAATAAACCCCTCCCCGTCAGCGTAGTGATCTCGTCTTAACCCATATTTATTTCTTGACATTTCTTTCGAGATAATAAAATAAATGTGATGCCATAGCTTGAAATCCTGATATTCACGGGACTTTGTCTAAAGCGTTTATGAATTCTCCAGCCCGAGAAATACATCCCTGCCGAGATTTGCATTTCCTCGCTTCTCTAACCATTTTTACCTCGTTTTATCTCACTTATAGGGAATGTAATGGCGAACATATAATCAAATCCACTCCGTCTTGCATTCGTTGGGAATGTAATACAACATAAACCATTCCGTCTTTATTATTGTTGTGAACGTAATCGAACGGTAAATCCTTCCCCCCTCGCGTGAACGCGCATTCTGCTGCGCTTTCATCAGAAGCGATCGTATTCTATATAAAACGCTAATTAAAACAATAAAGCGAGCTAATAATAATTGGGAGATCCTAGTCTATATAACGCGTTTATTTAAACAATAAAGTGCGATCGTATTCTACAAAATGCGTTTGTTAACGCGGATGAAAAGGTCAAAAGCGATCGCAGCAGAATGCGCGTTCACGCGAGGGTGTGGGGGTTGGTTGTGTTGCGTAGGAGTCGGATTTGGGCACAACACCGGCTCGGGAGCTTTTATACCCGTGGTCCACACAAGAAAATGACGCAAAAATGACGCGATGAGGAACAAACAGTCGCCGGCGTCTTTTTTCCGGCCATACCACAGACGAACGGCGGGTTGTCAAATTTTGCGCATTTTCCATCCCGGGCAACCACGGGCAAAAAAAAAAACGCAAAATTTTAGCCGTGATTCAGCCGCAAATGTCTGTGTGACCGGCCCCTAAGTGATCTTTGGAGTCAGGTAATTGGAATTGTTAGTGGGAAATATTCAGTGGGGCCTCTGTTATCCAACTAAATCAGTTACAAAGGTCTGAAGTAGTTTTCCCATAGGAAATAATGATAAACCTTATTACTGTAATCCCTTGCTGCTTCACGCATTGCACTTCTTCAGACCATTGTGGGTTGAAAAATTTTCCATTCCCCATTATTCCTAATCGTAAATTGCTGAAAGCAGGAATGAACATAGCATATTTTTATTTGGCCTGTCAGCTCTCTTTTGCCTTTCTGTCCACCAAAAAGTTAACTGCACTTGCAGAGCTACGATCCAATATCCTTTATTGCACATGACTGTGAATGGGGGCCGGCAGAGCGCATTATTGTCGGGCCTGACGGCTATTCTTTGCCATTCTGTCCCCCAAAAAGTGAACTGCACTCATGCGGCTTAGATCCGGTATACCCGGTTGCATATTGCCTCTAGGGGGACCAACAGAGCGCATATTTGTCTTGCCTGAAAGTTCTCTTTTTGCCATTATTTCTCACTAAAATTAATTGCACTTGTGTGGCTGTGATCCATTATTGTCAATACCCAATTTTGCTGTGATTGGAGACTGACAGAAGGCACTTTTGTCTAAAAGCTGGCCATTCTGGTCCGCCTGAAGATATGCACAGTCAAGTCAAGTCACATTTGGTCGGTGGTTCGCGCCCCGGCCGAGTCATTCCTAAGACTTAAAAAGTGGTCGGCGGCGCCCTCTGTTGGCTGCGGCTGCATCGACTCGCTACAACGGGTCAGGTGCAATCGACATTTCGTTCTGTGTACATTGTTACACAGAATGACAATACAAGGAAATTATTATTATTATTATTATTATTTATTTATGTAGCCCTTAATCACAAATATGTCTCAAAGGACTACACAGGATAACAATTACACAGTGGTTGTCATGATTGCTAACTCTGATCACCTGGAGCAATCATGTGGGCGCCTACTGATTGGCTGACGCTTCGTTTTTAGCGCGCTGCGCCCAGACTTCTTCATCAGAGTATTACGATTGTAACTCTGTGTGACTCTCCTGATTGCCCGTTTCGTCTAGAACTCTGTTTACCTGTTTCTGCCTGCCTCCGACCCAACCTGCTTCCGTCCCACGCTACGATCTTCTCTCCAGCCCCGGTAAACTCGACCTGCTTGACTTCCGCCCTCCGATTGGCCACCCGATCCGAAGCCTTCTTTCCGGCTCCGCTGTTGACGGCTGACAGCCATCTCGTCTCCCACAAGCCTTGATCACTTCCCTAAATAAATAACTGAAACGAATGCTCTGGGGTTTCCTGGTCTGTTCTGGTCTCTTGATAGAATACTCTGACCAGAATGAATCCCGCGTTCGTTCCTTTGCCTCCTGACGACTACAAAAGCCAGAACAGGCAGCGCATTCCCTCTGCCGAATGTGCAAGTCGCTTCCAATGTGGCCAGCCTGGCTCAGCAAGTGAGCCAGCAACGGCTTGAGTTGGATCTGTTACATCAGGATTGGTCCAATCTCTCGCAAATAATGGTCCGACAAGCCACTGCATCGGTGCCCAACCCCGACAGCGCCCCTTCGGGTTCCGGGTGGCAAATTCCAGCCCCGCTCTCTCCCGGTTCATTCGGCGCCGGATTCGCTGAGCCACGAGTGGGCGCTCCAGAGAAGTTTGGTGGCGATCCCGCTCAGATCGGCTTGTTCATAGTAAATTTTAGGCTGATATTTGATCTCCAGCCCCGCAATTTTGCTACTGAAGCAGCTAAGGTGGCGTTCGTCATTAATCACCTCACAGGGAAGAGCTCGTCTTTGGGGAACGGCCGCCTACGAGAGAGGTGCTCCGACGTGCACTTCATTCAACTTTCTGGCCCAAGAGATGACGAAGGTATTTGATTCGGGTTCCTTGTCGGCCGATTCCCCCCGTTCACTACTGAACATTCGCCAGGGAAGACGCACAATAGCCGATTATGCAATTGATTTACGTACACTCGCGGCACAAAGCCAATGGAATGAAGAGGTGTTGGTCGATGCTTATTTGCATAGTTTGGCGGACTATCTCAAAGACGAATTAGTGTCACACGCTTCCCCGGGTACGTTAGATGAGGCAATTGAATTAACCGCCCGGATTGACCGCCGGGTTCAGGCTAGACGACGGGAGCGGGGAGGTCCTAATTGAGTCGTTACCCGCCTGACTTCAGAAGAGGGTAACGTAACGAACCCCCGGGTCCCGGCCACCCCCATCGTAGAAAAATGGAGGTGGATCGGGTCTCTCTCATTCCCCCGAGGAACACCAGCGAAGGTTCGTTGAACAATTATGTTTATACTGCGGCAGCAAGCGATATCGCGTGGCCACCTATCTGGTAAAAGCCAACGCTCGTCGGACAAAGGGGGCGTCCGATTGAGCTCAGCCCTCGTATCTGCTCCCAAAAACCCAAGACCCATTATTCAGGCTTCTCTTTACCTCTCCAATTCTGCTCAGACATTTCCGGCCCTGATTGACTCGGGCGCCGAGATAAACATTCTTGATCTGTCCCTCGCCCTCAAATTGGGAATACCTGTTAAGACACTCCCTAGTCCTATCTCGGCACAAGCGTTAGATGGGCCCTTGCTGGGCACCGTTTCTCAAATAACGCTCCCCGTCGAATTAAGACTTTCCGGTAATCACCGAGAGAAAATTTGTTTTCATCTGCTGCACTCCCCAAGTCAACCAATAGTTCTTGGCCACCCCTGGTTGGCCCAACATAATCCCCACTCTGAATGGCGTTCTGGCTCGATTTTGGAGTGGGGTATGGACTGTCATCAAACCTGCCTGCGCGCAGCCTCTCGACTTGATAATTCTGTGTCCCCGAAGACTCCACCCGACCTGTCCCGGGTACCATCATTTACGGGAGGTTTTTAGCAGGGCTAAGGCCTCTTCCCTGCCACCCCATCGGCCTTATGATTGCGCTATTGATCTCCTGCCCAGGTCAACTCCCCCTCGGGGTCGGCTCTATTCCCTGTCGGCTCCCGAGAGGGAGGCCATGGACCTAGTACATATCAGATGCCCTTGTGGCCGGCATCATTCGACCCTCTTCTTCGCCAGCGGGAGCAGGGTTCTTCTTGGTTGGGAAGAAGGATTGGTCCCTCCGACCTTGGATCGATTACCGGGGACTCAACGATATCATGGTAAAGAACCGTTACCCGTTACCATTACTTGCTTCTGCCTTCGAGTTACTTCAAAAGGCTACAATATTCACGAAACTTGATCTCCGTAACGCCTACCATTTGGTCCGTATCCGGGAGGGAGGCGAATGGAAGACGGCGTTCAACACCCCCACCGGCCACTACGAATACCTGGTAATGCCGTTCGTGTTAACCAACGCTCCCGCTGTCTTCCAATCTCTGATTAATGACGTGTTACGGGATGTGCTGAACCGTTTGGTTTTTGTATACTTGAATGATATTCTAATCTTTTCCAAGTCCCAAGAGGAACATCAGAAACACGTCCAGCTCGTCCTCCGTCGCCTCCTGGAGAACTCCGTTTGTCAAAGCCGTAAAGTGTGAGTTCCAATCTAAGGTTGTTTCATTCTTGGGCTGCATAATAACAGAAGGGAAGCTACAGATGGATCCGGCCAAAGTATCGTGTGTCACGTCTTGGCCCGGTCCGGAGAACCGTAAGAAGCTCCAGCAATTTCTTGGGTTCGCCAATTTCTATAGAAGGTTCATCCGTAATTACAGTTCAGTGGCGGCACCCCTCACGGCTCTTACCAGCCCTAACCCTGAGGACACTTTCCGGTGGTCCCCCGCAGCTGATGAGGCCTTCAATAAATTCAAAACGTACTTTTCCACGGCCCCTATTCTTCAGGTACCAGACCCCGCACGGCAACTCGTGGTTGAAGTTGACGCGTCGGATGTGGATTTTGGGGCTGTCCTTGTCCCAGAGATGCACCTTTGCGGCTTCTTCTCCCGGCAATTATCCTCGGCTGAGGGCAACTACGATGTGGGGGATCGTGAGTTGTTGGCAATTAAGTTAGCGCTAGAAGAGTGGCGGCACTGGATAGAGGGGGTGACGGTGCCGTTTATTGTCTGGACGGACCACAACAATTTACAATACATGCGTTCGGCCAAGCGACTAAACCCACGACAGTCGCGTTGGTCGCTGTTTTTTGCCCGCTTCAATTTCACCCTGTCCTTACAGACCCGGTTCCCGCAATGTAAAACCCGACGCCTTCTCTAGACAGTTCCAGAAACCCGAGGACCAACCCCAGGGTCCGGCAAACATTCGCCCAGCATCGCGCATGGTTGCAACCGTCACATGGGACATAGAGAGGCGAATAATAGAAGCGCTACGAGACCAAGCTCCTGTCCCGAGGGCCGATTATTGGTCCCAGAGCCCCTAGGTTCAGAGGTCCTACAGTGGGGGCACGATTCCCACCTGTCTTGCCACCCAGGGGCAGCGCGAACCCAAGGTTTTGTGTCACGGTGGTTTTGGTGGCCTTCCATGACTAGAGACATAAAAGACTACGTCCTGGCTTGTCAAGTCTGCACCCAGAACAAGTCCTCTCGCCAGTGTCTGGCCGGTCTATTACATCCCCTACCGATGATCGACCATGGTCACATATCGCTATGGAATTTGTAACCAGGTCGCATGAATCTGAAGGTATGACTACCGTCCTGAGCATAGTTGACCGGTTCAGTAAAATGGCGCACTTTGTGGCTCTACCCAAACTCCCCTCCGCTAAAGAAACCGCCCAGGCCGTTCAACACGACGTGTTTCGCCTCCATGGCATCCCTAATGACATTCTCTCTCTGACCGAGGTCCTCAATTTTCGTCAGGGTTTTGGAGAGAAATCTGCCGTCTACTGGGGGCGTCACTCAGTCTCTCATCAGGGTTCCATCCCCAGTCCAACGGACAGTCTGAACGTGTGAACCAAGACTTTGAGACTGCGCTACGCTGCATGGTGTCTCGGGAACCGCTTTCGTGGGCCAAGCACTTGCTTTGGGTGGAGTATGCGCACAACTCCCTGGTCAGCTCCTCTACGGGGATCTCTCCCTTCCAGTACGTGTATGGTTACCAACCTCCCCTGTTCCCCAGCCAAGAGGGAGAGGCTTCCTGCCCGTCTGCGACAGCGAACGCTCGGCGCTGCCGACATATCTGGGCCCAAGCTAGGACAGCACTCCTTCGGGCAGGCAAGTCCCGTTCGACTGGGGCTAACCGACGTCGTAGGCCCGCTCCGGACTATCAGGTGGGCCAAAGGGTTTGGCTCTCTTCCACTGACCTTAACGCTGAGGGTGGAATCCAAGAAGCTGGCGCCTCGATTCCTTGGTTCATTCACAGTGGAGAAGATCATTAACCCCTCAGCAGTCCGTCTCCGCCTGCCGAGATCAATCAGGGTTCATCCCACCTTTCATGTCTCCCGGATTAAGCCCGTCCGCCAGAGCCCATTGGCACACGAGACTCCTCCTCCTCCAGCCCCACGCATGCTGGATGGGGACCCAGTCTACACGGTTCGTCGCCTGCTCCGCTCCCGACGCAGAGGGCAAGGACTCCAATACCTGGTTGACTGGGAAGGATATGGCCTGGAGGAGAGGTTATGGATTCCCACCCGGCAGATCCTAGACCGTTCCCTCGTGAAGGAGTTCCACCAACAACACCCGGACCAACCAGCGCCGCACCGTGGTCGTCCCCGAGGGCCTTCTGCACGTTTACCTCCGGACCCGCCCTATGCCGCCTCTGTCCATTCGGCGGAATTTTAGGTACTGTACTGTTCTGACTCCCAGTTTTTTTTTTTGTTTGTTTTTTTTTTTTTCTCTCAGTTGCCTTGTCTCTCGTCACTGATCGTTGGATTGTTTATTCTTTTTTTGGGGGTTATTGGAGACGTGCCTGTGGACTCTCTGACTGCCAAGGACATCGGGTGACTTTGCTTGGATCCATCCGGGTGACATATTGGAATACTTTTTGTGCTTGTTTGGATTACTTTTGACTTCTGTTTTTCCCTTGGAGTACCTGCATTTTTTCTGCTTTTCTGTTCTTTCTGGAATACCTGTTGGCCTGCCCTTGGATGATTTTTTTTGTTTTTTGGGACTTCTGGAGCCGTCCCTTGAGGGGGGGGTTCTGTCATGATTGCTAACTCTGGTCACCTGGAGCAATCATGTGGGCGCCTTCTGATTGGTCTGTTCTGGTCTCCTGATAGTGGTGGCCGCAATCCTTTTCCACCAGTCAATTAATGCTGAGAGCTGGGGCCCACACAGTGCATTTTTTTCTGGTTTGGGTCACTGAGGTGTGACATTGTAGCTGACTAAAATGAATTGCACTTTTTTGTCCGCGATCTGTTATCCTCAGTCGACTATTGATGAGAGAACACATTTATGTCTTGCAAGCCCACGCTTTTTTTTTAACGTTCTTTCTGCCTAAAATGAACAGTACTTGTATGGCCGCAATATATTATCGCAGATTTCATATTTCTGTGAGTGGGGTCAGGCCAAGTGTATTTTTGTTGGGCCTCCCAGCTTTTTTTCAACATAATTTACATGTAAAATGAACTGCACTGCAATTGTATCTTGCAAAGAGACTGGACATTCAGAACGCATTTTTGTTTTTTTTGCTGTTTTGGCTGCCTCAAATGAAGCACACTCTTGTGGCCCTAATCCATCTTCACTAACCGCAGATGACAGGCAGAAAGCACTTTTGTTGGGAGGCTTCTGGCCCCCCTAAAATGGAATCCAAGGTTGTAATAGCAATCCCATATCCCCAGTCAACTATAACTGAGACCAGGAGGGCTGGCAGAGACCTTTTTTTTTCAGTTCAGGTCACATTGTGGTTACCTAAAATGAACTGCACTGTTCTGGCCGCAATCCGTTACCCCCACTATTCCTGAGAGCAGGGGCTGAGAGAGCCAATTAGTGTATTTTTCCCCCATTCATCTTGCCGAGAATGATTAGTACCCTTTGGGTCAAATACTACTGTGAGTGGAATTTTTGTCCACATTAACTGCGATAAACAAATGAATACAGTAATTTCATCAGACCCATACTAAACGTCCACTTTTTTTTTTTTTTTTTTTTTTTTCAAAAAAAAGTAAATCTAAATTCAGCAATTTAGTCTTAAACATGAAGATGTTCATAATACGGATATACAAATACATTTAAAATAATATCTTATTATAAATACATTTTGAACAATTTACAGTGGCTTGCGAAACTATTTGGCCCCCTTGAACTTTGTGACCTTTTGCCACATTTCAGACTTCAAACATCAATATATAAAACTGTAATTTCTTGTGAAGCATCAACAATAAGTGGGACACAATCATGAATTGGAACACACTTTATTGGATATTTTAAACTTTTTTAACAAATAAAAAACGAAAAAGTGGGTGTGCAAAATTATTCAGCCCCTTTACTTTCAGTGCAGTAAACTCTGTCCAGAAGTTCAGTGAGGATCTCTGAATGATTCAATGTTGATCTAAATGACTAACGATTATAAACGAAATCCACTTGTGTGTAATCAAGTCTCTGTATAAATGCACCTGCCCTGTAATAGTCTCAGAGGTCTGTTTAAAGCGCAGAGAGCATCATGAAGAACGAGGAACACACCAGGCAGGTCCGAGATACTCTTGTGGAGAAGTTTAAAGCTGGATTTGGATACAAAAAGATTTCCCAAGCTTTAAACATCCCAAGGAGCACTGTGCACCTAATATTGAAATGGAAGGAGTATCAGATAACTGCAAATCTACCAAGATCGGGCCGTCGCCCCATACTTTCAGCTCATACAAGGACAAAACTGATAAGAGATTCAGCCAAGAGGCCCATGATCACTCTGGATGAACTGCAGAGGTCTACAGGTGAGGTGGGAGAATCTGTCCATAGGACAACAATTAGTCGTATACTGCACAAATCTGGCCTTTATGGAAGAGTAGCAAGAAGGAAGCCATTTCTAAAAGATATCCATAGAAAGTGTCGTTTAAAGTTTGCCACAAGCCACCTGGGAGACACACAAAACATGTGGAAGAAAGTGCTCTGGTCAGATGAGACCAAAATGGAACTTTTTGGAAACAGTGCAAGACGTTATGTTTGGCGTAAAAGCAGCACAGCTCATCACCCTCAACACACCATCCCCACAGTCAAAAATGGTGGTGGCAGCATCATGGTTTGGGCCTGCTTTTCTTCAGCAGGGAGAGGGAATATGGTTAAAATTGGTGGGGAGATGGATGGAGCCAAATACAGGACAATTCTGGAAGAAAACCTGATGGAGAATGCAAAAGACCTGAGTCTGGGACAGAGATTTGTCTTCCAACAAGACAATGATCCAAAACATAAAGCAAAAGCTACAATGGAATGGTTCACCAAAACACATATCAAGGTGTTAGAATGGTTAAGTCAAAGTCCAGACCTCAATCCAATTGAGAATCTGTGGAAAGAATTTAAAACTGCTGTTCACAAATGCTTTCCATCCAACCTCATTGAGCTCGAGCTCTTTTGCGAGGAGCAATGGGCAAAAATATTCTCATTCTCGATATTCAAAACTTATAGAGTCATACCCCAAGCGATCTGCAGCTGTAATCGCAGCAAAAGGTGGCGCTACAAAGGATTAACTCAATTGGGCTGAATAATTTTGCACACCCACTTTTTTGTTTTTTATTTTCCACTTCATGATTGTGTCCCACTTATTGGTGATGCTTCTCAAGAAATTACAGTTTTATATCTTTATGTTTGAAGTCCAAAATGTGGCAAAAGGTCACAAAGTTCAAGGAGCCAAATAGTTTCGCAAGCCATTGTGCATATGTTTAGAACTGTGGATCTAAAATAGTGGGGCGGGACCCTTTGGTGGGCGTTGGTCTCCATCAAAGGGGGTGCGGGCATGTTTAATCTCGAGAAGTTTTTTTTTTTCTTTCCAAAGAATCAAGTGAAAATTGGACCTGCTCTACACCAGGAAGCAGAAGCTCTCTTATTGGCAGTATTTCCTTTACAGTCAGCCCCCACACCATGTACAGTATGAGCTTTGATTATGAAGTGTCGATACGAAGTGGATAAGCCCCCTCAATGGACCCCATGACAAAAAATATTATCATGGATGAGAAGACATACTTTATTTTGGAAAGGATATTTGGCGGAAGGATTTCTTCTTCTGAAGGGGTCGTAATATAATAAAAAGGACTGTCTCAGGAAATTTGATATTGTGATAAGGTTTTTTATTTTCTCTAATTCAATTAAAAGGTACAATAATGTCATAATTTTCAGGATGAGGACCCAAACACGTGATGTTCTCACACAAGTCTGTTATTTTACTGGAAATGGGGAGTCATGCATGTTAGACAGCGGTCTGGCATGGAAAGACAGGAAGCCAGAGACCGACAAGATTGATTCCAATTGCCCGAGTTGATACCGGACAGGACCGGACAGACAGACAGGATAGATAATGAAACAGGATGTCGAAAATAAACAGGACGAACAAGACGGGATCGAAACTGGAAACTGATATTAAACAGGACAAAAATAAACAGGAACTATACCAGACTGGAAAAACCAACAGGAAAACAGGACCGAGTCAGAACCCACGTCTCGTGGGGCAGAGGTTCGTTGATAGACTGACAAAGCAAGCGAGAGCGCACTGAGCTTAAAAAGACGGAAAGCCAATCTGTTAACGAGCCGCAGTTGGCGCCACAAAGGTGGGGCAAAGGTGCTTTTTGGTCACTTTGAGTATCTGAATTTTGTTTTCGTCTGTTGTTCTTTTAGCACACGTTTTAGGTGGCTCAACAGAATACAGAGACATCTAGTGGGCAAATAATATACACTGTCACTTTAACTTTCATATTAAGGCAGGGTCCTCAAACTGTCACACTGGGGGCACAATTGGCCCATGGGCTGCGAGATTGTGACCTCTGTTTTACGTTTCTTCGTCTGCCATGGTGTGTTGATTTGGACGCTACGTAGAAGAACATGAAAACTGAGCAGACTCGAGAGAAGTTAAGATTAATGAATCGATAGTTCGCGAAGCAGAAAAACTAACTCAAGTTTTTCACTTTGTAATCAATGCTTAAATACGTCACGACCAAACTCAGTTTGGCTTCCGCTGTATTTTTGAATAAGCACACTTGTATGTTTTGTTGGTGTAAAGCAGCCAGAAGAGAAGGCACCTGCACCCTATATTGCGGTGCACGCTCGGTCATGTTAAATACAGAAATAGAAGCAGCAACGGAGACTGCGCCTTTTAACGCGATGCGCCCTATGCTCATGAAAATATGGTAAAGTAAATCAGGCCCTTAGAGTCAACACCTCATCGCTTCGCTAAAGTTTCCGGTCTTTGTTAGCTCCCAATACAAAGCACAAAAAAGATCCAACGGGTGGATTTGTTCCTTTAACATGTCCGTGTTTTCAATAAATGGTGTTTCATCGTTTCCGTGGATGTACTTTAATGTTTGTCGGTGAGAATTTCAGTGCCTCCATTTTCTGTCTTTGCAGCTTCTCTTTTTACATCTGTGACGATTATCACGGCTAAACTAGCGAAGCTAGCGAAGCGGCTAGCGGCGTTATAAGTCTTCGGTACCATCCGTAATCATGGTAAATGCGAACTCACGACCAAATAAGATCATCGAGTGCTTTTTGAAAACATCGAAGCGCACAGGGAGCGCAGTTGCTGTGTTTTGCGGAAACGTGGCTCACGTTTAGCATTCCGGACGCTAACGTGTAGCCACCCGGAGCCACCTGGAGAAATCCGGCTTCAACGTCGCTAAACAGAGACATGAAAGCCGGGGGGAATCGGAGAGGAGGCGGACTTGCACGAGGTGGTGTATCCCTGGATTGTCACAAAGAAAAGATTTCCATCTGCCGCAGGAATGTCGAACTTTTGGACTGGCGTGACGTCATCCACTCCGCTACAAGCACCCTCGGGCATCATGTTAATCTGTTAATAAACAACGGGGTAGACTGCTGGAAGTGTGAATTTCCCTACGGGGATGAATAAAGTATATATCTATCTATCTATCTATCTATCTATCTATCTATCTAAACTTAAAAAAACACAGTGTGAGTGTTCATTTATGTGTGACTGTGTGTGAGAAGGAGAAAAGAAAAAGACAAAATAATGAGGGAGGCACAGTATGGAAGCCCAAGAATGCCAAATTAAACAAATGCTAGCATTTTTTTAAATCAAAAAGCATTTTGACAATTACAGTTATTGATGTAATATTCCCATTTATTATCTAAATGAGCACGGGGCAACGCCTAGAGAAGTCCCAGAGGAAAAACAAGCTGCACTTTAAAATATGTGCATTTGACGTTGCCAAAGCATGGTCAAGACACAAAAGCAACTGGAGCTATTATACGTCTTTGTCTTATTCTTTATCTCCCCTTTTCTCTCTTTCTCTTCTATGGTTCTTAATTCTATTTATTTCTCTCTCTTAATTTCTCTCTTTTTCTGTGTGTCTTTTTTCTCTTTTTATCACTTTTTCTCTCTCTCTTCTCTCTTCTCTCTTTCTCTTTTTTTTTCTCCTTCTCTATCTCCTTTCTGTCTTTTTTTCTATCCCTGTCTTTCTATTTCTCTCTCTTTCTCTCTCTTCCTCCCTCTCTTATGTTTTTTTTTCTTGCCTTTTTTCCTTTCACTCTTTTTGTTTTTCCTTTTCTCTTACGCTCAATCAATCATTATTTTATCTCTTTTTTGTTCTCTATCTTCCTCTCTCTTTGCATCTTTCTCTTTCTCATTTTGTTTCTCTCTTTATTTTTCTCCCTCTCTATTGATCTCTCTTTTTATTTTTCTCTGGTTTTATTTCCTTTTTCTTCCCCCCTTTTTATTTTCTCTTGCTCTTGCACATTCTCTCTCTCTTTATCTCGTTTGCTCCGTCTCTTTATCTTTTGTCTTTCTCCCTTTTTCTCCCTCTTTTTCTTTCTCTTTTACCATTTGGCCCCTGAACTCAAATGTGTTCAAACCCCCCTGCTCTATGTTTACCTTTAGGAGGCGCTAAATAACTCTAAAAGTCACTTTTTTGCATTTTGGCTTTCTTGGGCTCCCATGACTGTTATATGTCGAAGTGTCCTTGGGCAAGACACTGAATCCCCAATGCCCCCGATAGTAGATAGTTGCCTTGCATGGCTGACGTTGCTGCCTTTAGTGGTTTCAGTGGTGTCAAAGCTAATCATATTTAGTTAATTGTGTATTTCTCTGTCTACTATGTTACAAATAATCCTGATGAGTTTGACCTGTATTACAATTCGCTTTCTGCTGTTTTGTACTATTTTTGAACCGAAAGATATATGACGTCGTTGGTTATTACTGCGCATGTGCGAACTTTGAACCGTAGACGTATGTGTGACGTCATTGATACTTTCTGCGCATGCGCACGCTTGAACAAAACCGGGTTGCAACGCGGGAAACTTGTGAGACGGGTGAGACTTTTGAATCCGTCCTCCCACTACGTAGTGAATAAATTCTAAAACTACATTTGCCTCTCTTACGGATCACTCCAGTTTAACCTATTCCGAAAATATTAACCCTAACATTTTTGTTGTCGAAACCGGGACAGTACGTAGTATTTTGAAGTTGAAAACGAAAAAAAAAAAAACCAATCAATTCTAGAACAAAGGAAACCCTTCAAAGTCCGCGTCACCGTCAACGAACCAGGAGGAAGTGATCGGTAAGAGATGCATTTGTAATATAAAAATTTGGAATAATTCTAAGAACGAAGCCATTTTTATAAAAAGATAAAGTTGAATTGGCCACAGAGAGAGATCATAGTGTTGACGGGCGCCATATGTGGGCTTGAGAAGCCATTACAAACCTTAGCTAAGTAAATACCCAAAAGGAATCAGAATAAAATACGAAGTATTTTAAATACTCAAACTTTTTGTTTGAGACGGAATGGATTGATTGCCTCGGGACGGAAATGTCGACACTAACCCCTGCGGTGGGGTCGGTAGAATGGGAAAGAAAAGTAAGGGGGAGGGGTACAGAGACGACCCCCCACTTTTCCCATTGTCCTTTTTCAAAAAAAGGACGGGTCCCTCTGTGGTTATATAAAATAAAATAAGGTTTAAGGAAACGGCATGGCTTCATAAAAAAGTGTACACGGTCTAAAATTAAACTAATTTTTTGTGGGCCCACTCTGTCTTGTCAAATGTTTTATGTTTGTTCAATGTGTAAATGTTTGTATTCTTTCTTATATTCTTATTCTTCTTGTCTTATATGTTTGAGCTAGCTTTTTAATCGGCCCACGTAACTGAAAAGAAAAAAAAATAGAAAAATACGAAGATTATTGCCGCAAACGAGAGAGCGCGCGCATTTTTAAAAGGAAAAAAAAAAAAGGAAGCGAAGTGCACATTGCAACGAGAGAAACGTTTTTTTTAAGAGTAAGACCGGTTAAAAAATGTTGTTTTTGGGTGGAACCGAGAGCACATCGCGTTAGGAATCGAAAACGTTCGTTTTTTGGGAAATCGGCGTTTGACGCTAACGGTGTACAACATAACGCCTGCGGGCCTAAGGGGGTTCCAATAATTTTTTTTTCTCGGTCCAAATTATTTTTTGTTTTTTTCAATTGGAAAACGATAAATTTAGGTGTGCTAAGTTTAGAAAACTTATGTTTGAGTTATTTTAGATGCATTAAATGAAGTTAATGCCAGAATAACACTTACTAAAGATACAATAACAAAAATAAAGATAGAATATTCCGGTTTTCAGTTCTAAATTAGAAAATTAAGGACTGTAAAGACGGGGGAAGTATCAAATTGAGCAAATTGGAATGGATAAAAGTTATTGCCAAATTAATACAAAACAATAAATAAAAAAATTTTATTCGATGAATTTTTTTTGTTTCTTGATTTTTTTTTTTATGTATTTGGGTTTGTGTATTCTCAACTTTGAATATTTTTTTTATATATATAAATCAAGGATTACAAGAATAGAAAGAAAATTCTATTTGGTTAATTAACTTTTTATGAAACTAGGGTTGTTGTTTTTTTTGTTTTTCTCTTTTTGGTTAAAGGAAGAAAATGGGTCAGACCAATAGGAAGTTGTTAGATGATCCAGATGTGAAATTTATGAGTGGAAGGGACAGTGAAAGTTCGAAGTTTTTGAAGAAAGGTTTTAAAGGAAGTAGGCACGAAGATCAGATCGAAGGCTGAATTAGTTCACGAAAGGAAAGAAAAGATGAGGAAAGGAAGAGACACAAGATGTGGACTGATCAGAGCGAAAAAAGAAGAAAGGATATTGCAAGTAAATGAGAGTTGGTAGAAGGAAGTAAAAAAGGGAAAAGAAAGTGAATCGTTAAGGAAAAGAGCAAGTGGAATACAAGTAAGAGAAAGAAGGAATGTAAAAGGGAAAAGTTATTTAAAGAAAAAAATAATTCGCTGAAAATTGGATATGAAAAACTTGAGACAAAAGTATGAAAAACATCACATTAGTGTTTTTGGAGTTCCTCTAGGGTCTTGAAAAACACTATATAAATGCAAACCATTTATAATAGATTAGAATATACCTTTACCGACATAGTTACAAAATGGATTAACATATTGTGACTGACAATGAAATTTGGCATAACAATCCAGCTTCAGAGTAAGGTAAAGGAACAGAGAAAATAAGGTTCTAGTTATAATTGAAACAATATTTACACAAAAATAATTGCATGTAAGATGTTACATACAATTGAGGTTTGTGTAATATGCATTTGGTGAATAGACATCACAGTAAAAAAGTTGTCAGCATTGTGCAAAACATGTGACAGTATTTTTATAGATAAGCTATACAAATTAACGGAAATTATTTAAGGGATGAAAATCTAATTGAAGGCAAATGAACATAGATATACTATCGAACACTACACTATTTCGTTGCCATAATGGAAAATATTATAGACTATAGAAAAATAGTTGGAACCATCATGAAAACACTACAAAAGGACCCAAGGCAAAGTTTGATTTTACAGCAAAAGTGTTGCACTAACAATGTTTTGAGTTCTAGAATTTTGGTTCTTGTCTCATTTGGACTCAACAACCCGCTGAGGAGAAAATGGGAGAAAATGGGATCAGCGAAAGGTAGCACAAATAACATGATGAAGATATTCCATGTGATGAACAATGGTAAGTGAAAAACCAATTTTTATGATATTAAAGGAATATGTCATCAATAAAGGTGTTACAGGTGAGAACCAGAAAAGTTTTGTGTTCATATTCGGCCGGTATGAACCATAACTATGACAAGTAGATCTCATCTTGTTGGAGTCCATCACAGCGACCATCGAGCAGCGATTGGAGGACACCCTGAACTGGTTGCAAGCCAATTGCAGGGCACACAAAGATACACAATTCACTGGCTCATTCACACGTAGGGACAATTTGGACCAGCCAGTCCACCTGAAATGCATGTTTTTGAATGAGCTAAGTAATCCGGATAGCCGGACGGAAACAATGAGATCATGCAGGCTCCGCACAAGAGCCAGTGGCTGGCTTGGAACACACACACCTGTTCCCAGGTCCTTAGTAATGCCGCACACGTGCTGGCCAATGCGCCACCGTGCTGCACACACATATATAATATATATATATGAAACAATTTTAATACTGAACTATCAATAATGATAATATGATAGGGATTTTGAATTCCCTGTACTAGCTTGCTAAAAGATTTATAGATCTTGGGAGAGATCTAATAACCCCTGAAATTAAGTGATACAAAGATATCTGCGTATTCATTCAGTTTTGATCATCAAATTATTAATTTATTTTCTGCATTTGTTGATGGAAATTGCAAATAACAGGCTTGTCTTTTTTCCACTTTTCTACTTTCTGTACTTCTCTCTTTAACATCTTAGTACAACATAATTCGTGATATCAATCATCAAACCAAATGAGCCGTAAAAGCAAGCTCTCTTTGATGAATTGAACAAGGAAAAAAGCCGTTTGTCTAATAAAAAGACTGACCTTCACTCGACAAGAATTACCAACAACAATGACGTAATCTCGAAGCGACGAGATCTCAATAGCTAAGATCGGCGTGCAGGAAAATAAAACTCGTATATAACAAAACCAAATTAACGATTAGGATTGTAATGTGTTAAATCTTTGTTAAAGAGTAACTAAATGATAATGACAATTTAAAGGGAAAAAAGTTGCGTCCCCAGCATAAATAACGTGGGGAAATGAAAACAATGAGTGTATAATACAAGATAACTATACAGAATAGTTTAAAAAGAAAGAATATTTGAGTAACAGAACTAATCATTTTTTGTTGAATATGCGAATAGCAAAAGGGTAATAACTTTAAGACATGTAGTTTTGCTCCTGATAAAGCAGGGACGAAAAAAAGCAATGAAGATGACTGGAAAAACGTCCATAATTTTAGTGTTCATCTTCTCGTTCGTAAATGGACAAATTCAAAAGAGGCGTAATATGTAAAGGTTATTTCCATAGTTGTTCTCGTATTCAATAATAGATTACTCTCAATAGGTCATTTGAACCGTTTCAAATAATCAAAATTTTGAAAGAAGTTTGAAAATGACGACAAATTAACACAAAAAAGAATTGGAGACTAGAAATCATAACGTAGCTGAAGCTATTTCAGTCACTGAATCTATTTTTTTCTTTTAAACAGGAAAAAAAAAGAAACAAGTATTAAGTCGGACCAGATCGTTAATTTGTTTAGCTTTAATCACAAGGGATCTCGAAAGGCTGCTTAGAACAAAGACTAGTGCGTAGAAACAAAGATTGTTGCGCAAAATAAAAGATAATGAATAAACAAAATAGATACACTTCAACAAGATAATTCATAAGTGACAAGTATGTATGGCTCTATATTGAATCAATAACAAAAGATTGATTATGGTTACAGAGAGAAGAAAATACAATTAGAGAAGTTATGACATTAAGTTCGATTTGGCATTTTTTTGAGAATTTTTTGTTGATCTTTTGAGATTTCTGATGTTTAGTGTGAGATTTTGGAATTTTGACAAATTTAGCCCAAAGGAAATTGGGAGGACAATTGATTACACACTGAATTTTTTTAGAATGAGTGTTACAATTGACAAATGATAAACAAATGTGTAACAAATACTGAGTTATGGTTTGGTTAAGTTAAAAGGAAACGGTTTCTATGGAAGAGCATTTTTAGAAGACAATGAGAAACTGATCAATCTTGAAGAGGGCCATAGGAAAAAACGGATTAGTTGATTTTGAGACATATCGGGCTAATTTAAGAATAATTGCATGGGAAATAAATGGATCATTTCATAGAAATTTATTAAACTAAGATAATGTCTACTAGTATTTAAATTTAGAGAAAAATTTAAGACATTGAATAATCCGGCCAGTTTACTAAAAAATCCCACTACATAAGCACAATGGAATTAACGAGACTCTTAAGTGTCAGTGAATTCCACAAAAAGACTCTTTCTTTTTGAAAGTCCATTTACTCTTCAAAGGACATACCACCCTGTCTAAAAGAAATCATGGACAAAAATCATTTGCTGAAAGAGCCAAAGACACCAGTCATCCATTATCTGCGCCGCTTATCAACAGCGAGGCCAAGGGAGTGAGATGGAGCACATCCCAGCTACGCTCATCAACAACGACATCAAGGGAGTGATGGGGCACATCCCAACTGCTTTTCAGACAGCAGTCGTTACCAGTGAAATTGACAAAAAAGTCAATAAAGTCATTTTGTGTTTGACATGGAAACATTTTTGAAAAGCTATTTTTGATGGGCCAAAAGCAACATTCAAATGGTGAATGAAATGTGGAATAAGCAAATCAAAAGACTGAAAGACAACAACATTCAAGAATGCGTCTGCTTGAAGTTATATAGAGTCTTGTTAATACAAAGTGTAAATGTATTTGAGGAAGATTGATAAATTCATCTTGCAAATTTATAAATGTGTCTGATTTCACTCCTATTCATAGATTGTGAACTTAGGTTTTAACTCAGGGGGGAACATTGAGACATTCCGTAAAATATAAGTTAAAACCTAGTTTTTTCCGAAATTGATGAAAAATTGTCTTCTGAATAAGCTCTCCATATAACTGTTTTTTGAGATTCAAATTACGAAATTTGGATGGATAGAAAAATTTTACACAGAAGAAATGTTGTAATATTACAAAATTTACAATGTTTGTCAAATTGATTAACAAAAATCAATGAAAATAACCATTCACCATTAGAAAATCGCCCACATTGAGAAAATTTTGGGATGGTATTTTTCATTTTTGGCAAAATCATTCACTTTGAGCGTGAATTACCTGCTTTCTTTGCAAAATACTGTTATTTTGAACAAATTTACTTACTGAAAAGATAATATATAGGTTATGATTTTTACAAAAGGCAAAACAAAGGGTGAATCATAACAATAAAAACGTCTTTTCTTGGGTTAAATTGACAATTTAAAAATCTATCCTGGTCATCTGCCTCGAGAGGAATGGCCAACAGCAAGATAACACATTGAAAATCATAAGAGAATGCAAATAAAAAGTGCATACAAAATGTTTTTTCAAATGTGATCAATCTACAAAAGAGAACACTCAAATCAGGGTAAATGATTCTGACAAGGATAATGGTTAAACTGATTCAGTGACTAGATTTAGTGAAAAAGCAAAATTTGAAATTTAGAACTGACAATTTAAAAAATAAATTGTTTATCTCGAGTTAGAATTTTGGGATAGAATGCTCAAAATGGATAGGGCATCTTATAGTGGGGATTTTGATTTTCACTTAAAATAAATATAAAGACAACTTGAGAAAATATACAAATCTATAAATGATTTTTTTTTTTAATTTGTTTTGAGCCATGAAGTCTCAACAGGGGGGGAGAGTGAATTATGCATAGCACAATCTATTTAATAAAAAAAAAAATTAAGTCCTGACTATCCTTTTTTCCCCCAACTACAGCTTTCCCTGAATATCCAGTTCTATGGTATTGATTTATGCTTCTCATCCATACAGAAGGTGACTCCTGCTGATCAGATGGAGTTCTGCCAGCCCACAGGGAGCGTCAAACCTAACTTCTTTCCAAGGACAGCGGTCAGGATTCTGGGGAGTGTGCTAGCACTCGCGCCATCAACTGTGTCTCCTACACACGTCCGCCTCGACGCAGGAGGCTGTTGTCATCTCAGGGAAGAAGCTAACTTGCCAGATCCGAAAAGAGGAGCAATCCAATGTGGACAACTGGATGGTGTCACCTCATCTACAAGTAACACATCATCACGCCAGGAGGTGTGGGGATCCTTACGGTGCCCATGCTCATGAAAAACTACATCAAAGCTGCCAATAGTGCCCTAATCTATTCTTCCGAAAGAATAGGCATTAGATTCTACAATGATATCTAGAGAAATGGTCGTAAAAGTACCAAAATGAGAATCCTAACAACTGTGGGAAGAAATGAGATTAGGTTCAATTTCTTCTATCGTAATGTTGAAAATTTTGGACTTTACGGACTGCTTTGTTACATTGGTATCAGTTCCCATACACCGAATTTAAATGGACTTAGACAACATTGTCTAAAAGGACTTATCCCTAAAGGGAAACCTCCCCATTGCACACGCGAAGATCTGAGCGGGTAAGCTAATCGAGTCCCGCTCACCAAGTCATTCAGGCCCTGTGGAGACCAACGCACAGGCAGGGTTCTTTGTTTTGTGTTTTTAACCATCGCTCATTACTACTACGTTTTCTAGCATAAGAAACACTCTCGACCTCATGGAAATGAGGTGGGAGGAGGGGAATTTTTTCCTTTACGAAGGTTTTTCGCCCCTCCACGAAACTACTAACCTGTTGTATTTCTTAATGATGTGTTAACTTGAAAACCTCTGGTATTATCACTGATATCCTTCGAAATCCACAACAGGGGGGAAATGTCAAAGCTAATCATATTAATTGTGTATTTCTCTGTCTACTATGTTACAAATAATCCTGATGAGTTTGACCTGTATTACAATTCGCTTTCTGCTGTTTTGTACTATTTTTGAACCGAAAGATATATGACGTCGTTGGTTATTACTGCGCATGTGCGAACTTTGAACCGTAGACGTATGTGTGACGTCATTGATACTTTCTGCGCATGCGCACGCTTGAACAAAGCCGGGTTGCAACGCGGGAAACTTGTGAGACGGGTGAGACTTTTGAATCCGTCCTCCCACTACGTAGTGAATAAATTCTAAAACTACATTTGCCTCTCTTACTGATCACTCCAGTTTAACCTATTACGAAAATATTAATCCTAACAGTGGGTACACTGAGAAGCTGTCAAACACCTGTCATCTTATTGCCTTACAGCCACAGACACAAGAAAGTGCGTTCATGGGCGCTATTCTCCCATCTCATGGTTTCAATTTGCCCTCTTGCATGGACTCTCTCCTGTATGTGTGCCTAATGAAGTGTCCAGTAAGTGTTAATATCTCGGCGCTGTGGGAAAGATTGATGTTTGATAGCTGAGCGCCTTGTAACTGCGAGTGTCCGAAATCAATCAATAAACGATGCAACTTTTATGTCCCGACGGCCGATGTCGAGTGCTAATTCATCCGTTGGCAAATAGCTGCTGACAGTTTTGATTTATGCGAATCGTGATGCTTACAATACTTCCTAATACAGACAATAAGGACTTATTTTCATAATTAGTTCATTTTCAGATGTGGAAACAATGACCCATAGCTTGTACATAAATAAAACAAAGACAATGTAAATGTGCAGTTGACAGGCTTGGGGAGTAACAGATGTGGAGAAAATTGCTTTGAATTATGTTTATTTGATTCAGAATCAGTGCTCACAGTTTTCCACCCAAATGTATTCGACATAGCCTCATATTGTGGTTAGAATTTATTATGAAGGCAGCAATACTCTAATAATTTTTTGATTGTAGTTTTAAATGATCAATTTCTCAGTTCATTTATATGGATAATGATTGATTACTCCAGAAGGAAAATAGAGACACACAAAAAAATATTGAATATGTTTGATTTTAACAAACTAAGTTTTATTGACATGACAAGGAAAATTGAATCAAACAAAATGATTAAAAATATGTATTTTTGAACAAATAAATTTCGCATTTCTAATTAACAAAGGAGAAACCATGTGGATAAAAAGGAGTTAAGTAAAGATGGCAACATTGTAAAATGAAACGATAAAACACAGGATTCGTTATTGTCAGGCTTAATTTGAGAAATTTTTCTAACACATGCATTCTAAGCTTAATGTATACCCAAAAAACAGCCAGTATATTGTCCATTTTGTGCCAAAGTTACCTTGATGAATGAGGCACGTCTTGGCACGCGGCAGGAGGTTTTTCAAGGTCCACAGGATCTCACCTCATGGGTCGGGGGTGCTGGGGGTTAGGGGGTAGTTTGTGACCCCTGGGTGGGAGCCAGTGCTTGTCCCTCAGCCTGGAAAAAGAGAGTGAGGTGTAGGTGCACCCACCTTTTATAACGTGACTTGAATCCACCCATATGGTTGGAGAGGGGAGAGGAAGGCAGATTCCCCATTTACCACTCCCTTATATATGTATTTATTTACAAATGAAATCTCGTCAGTCGGCTCCAGTAATTCAATTTTAAAAGTAAAGTAACTAGTTAGGACAAAGGGCACTTGAGTCTATACATGGAATTCAAAAGGTGCAGAAGTTTCTGTCGCAGGAGGTTTTGTATTCATTCAGAGCATATCTCTACACGGAATACATGTAACGCCGCTACGTAATTGTTAGGTCCATCACCTTACATCTCTGAATAAAACACTCAATAAGAGACAAGATATGTTAATTTCAGCTCATGAGGAGATGGAAATAAATTCAGGGCCTGATTCCCATCTGACCAGTACTTTTACAACTCCCCTTTTTATTCACAAAATTGTTGGGGGGAGGGCCAAGGAGACAACAAGGCATTGTCTACATCAAACAGAAGAATGCAGCTTTTCCTCCACAGACAAATGGTTGAAGTGTTTGAACAACTTAAAGGGTGATAAAACTCTTTGAAGCATGGAAAATACTACTCAACTGTAAGGGTCTCTGTAATGCTCAATATTTGTTGTTAATGCATTATGAATAAAAATAATCCTATCAGGGCAGCACGGCGTTACAGTGGTTAGCGCGTGTGCGGCACAGTTCTGAGGTCATGAGATCAAACCTCCTGTGTAGAGTTTGCATGTTCTCCCCGTGCTTGCGTGGGTTTCCTCCGGGCACTCCAGTTCCTCCCACATTCCCAAAACATGCATGTCTCATTAGTTGACCGGTCCAAATTGTCCCTCGGTGTGAATGGCCCAATCCCATTTCTCTCACTCGGCCCTGAGAACCCTCCAGTGAGGTCCCTCGATAGAGGAGTGCCCTCCGCGAGTTGAGTGCAAAGTGGAGACGGTTTGGACAAGACTTGCAAGGTTCCACCCCTGTCCAGGAGATGGCGGTAATATTAATTGGCTGTAGACCTCAGTGACGTATTGGTCTACGTCACATGTAAACAACTTGAGTCTCAACCTGTGGTGTGTCAGTTGGAGAGTTCGTGCAACGTTAAAAATGCCCGCTACAGCTGTGTTATTACCGATTGCCTGAAAGCTCATCATCTTTTCCGTGTCTCCAATCAACGGGGGAGAAATGTGCTATACTGAAGACAGCTTCGGCGCTATGTAGTGCTGATTCATCTTTACAAGGTACGTACACTCATTAAAAAAAATGACCCGTTCGGTCAAATACAGTAAAAAGTTAACATACAATGCACGTTCACATAATACCTTATGTTTGTGTAGACATAAATGGCAATCTACTTATTAGTATCTTAATGCCATTTTATGACATATAGTAGGGGTCTTTAGTGTGTGACATGATGAAAAGTAAACACACACAAGAACAGTCCACCTGACCCTTAAGCTGACATAATATCGTCACCAAACTTCCCTGTACGACCCAAAAACCTTAGTTCATAAGGAATTTAATTCAAAAGAGTTGTCATTGGATATAAAAAAGGTAATTTCAACATTTTTTCATGATGCTTACATCATCTATGCCCACATTTATGTCTAAATTGTTTGTTATCTATTGTGTTCCAGAGTGGCTGTCCCATAAGCGTGGACAGGTTGGACAGGAATGTTCCCATCCTGTGCTTATGGTTCGATGTGAAGTCAAAACTCATTCAGGACTTAAGGTTGAGCAAAAAGGTCATGTGGGCCCTGCAGGAGCTGCTAAAGAGGGAACAGGGCCATGGCTGGAGGTCCTGATCTACGTGTACTGGCTGGCCCACGGTCTGTCCCACCGTGTGGTGTCACGGGTCTTCAGGGTTCCCAGGTCCACCATACACAGAATTGTCCACAGTTAATATGGAATAAATTGCCCAAAAGCCATGTTTTAGGCTTTGGAAGTCAGACCCACATTTGCATTCCGTGCTTTTCTGCATTACTATTCAATAAACATCTTTATTTTGAGTAACACCTTGGTGGTTTATTTCATAATGATGTGAGATACTGTGTGTGAACTATGTGACTGTTGGACAGAAAACAACTACAAATCACTCCAGTTGAAATAATAGTTTACTTTCAGAAAAACAAAATCACATTGGGCCGAAATACATAATAGTAAATAAATAATATGTCACAAATTGTAACAAAAATATACCAATACTTCCATAAAGCTGGAAAACACAAACTGGAAGTTCATTGAGTTCTTAATAAAATAAAATATTTTCCTTTTATAAAACAAAGGGAAACATTGCAGGGATGTCACTGTTCTGGAAATGTGTCCACGAGCTTCCCAAAAAGGACGGGAACCGCTCAGTTTTGGCCACAGTTTCCTCGAGCCTTTTCCTCACTCCGGCAGACTCCGCTTTCAAAAAGTCAAGGAGTGTATCGTGCTTCCTTTTTTTTCTGGGTGATTTGGGGTTTGGCGCCGGATTAGAAGATGCCAACGACGTGCCCGTCGGTGTGGATGGCGTGGTAGCTGTGATGGTGGCCAGCTCTTCCACGGGACGTTCTACATTGGCCTTTAGGTTGGGTGGAAAAAACAAGAATTACTTAATGCTTGTGTATTGCACAAAAACAACTGTGTATAGGATGCTCAACAAGTTGATGTGAGAAATTATAGGATGTGTTCTGGATAATTATTTGATAGTGAATAGAAAATTGACATGTTATTCTTATGGCTGTAAGAGCCTTCTATTGGCCAGCATCACATATGCTTTAGAATTGTCTCCACATTTGGACAACATTTTGAGAAGGTAATTAGTTTACTTAATATGTGTTTACAGAGAAGGCAGTGGACTGTGTGATAGTAATTTGTTTCAACTGTATTTCCACGTGAAATTCGGAGACATTACTCATAATGCATAATGAAAACAAATGCATTCTGATCTCACATGAAATAATCATATTGTAAATAAAACACGACAGCCGAAATTGTGACTATGCTCCTTTAGCGACTGGGCATGTAGATGTAAAAAGCACGACTCGTTTAAGATACAAACAGGGATGGGCTGAACCGTGGTTTTCTGCACAGTTATCCTACTTTACAGTTTGTAGCGTGAAGATTTTTTTTGGGCAGCTCCCTCGGTAGACTTGTGCACTTCGTAAAGTAGCGATTTTGCAATGTTCATGTTTTAACGCGAAAATACGATTTTCTATTGCATTTATGTCTAACTAAGATATCTCAATACATTTCGTTGCAAATAGATGCGCGGTTGTGGAAAACTACTTACATTTGTGCGGTTCCTTTCCGGGCATGTTTGTTGATATTGAGAATTCGCAAAGCCTTCTGGGTAGTCACTTCGCTGCCAAGTGAGGTCGAGAGCCCCCTCGGTCTTGAAGTGGTTACGACATGGTTTGAGGGCACTTCTGCCTCGGTCTTGAGAGTATCGGGACACACCCCATTTTCACGTGAACGCGCAAACCGAGTGACTAGGGCACATAGCGAGTGAAAGTGCGAAGAATGGGACTCAGCCAATGAGTGAGCGAATTGTCTGTCCCTGTGTGCCCTGCTACTGGCTGGCAACCAGTTCAGGGTGTCCCCTGCCTACTGCCCGAAGATAGCTGGGATGGGCTCCAGCATGCCCGCGACCCTACTGAGGATAAGCGGTGCAGATAATGGATGGATGGATGGATAATTCTATCAATATTACAAAAAATGTAATTGTATTCTGTTACAGTTACAGAAAAAAAGATGTAATAAAATTACAGGTGTGTTTTGTAAAAATAAAGATTACTTTACAGGATTACAACTTTATTTAGAAGCATTTTTAGGTTGCACATTACATTGAGACAATATTGAAGTCCGGTATGCGTTAGTTTTAACTCTTTATATTTTCCTTGTTCGCAATTGCTTGGTTTATATTCGCCATGTCCGGTCTCTCCTTTTTATCACTGTCTCTCTCTTCTCTTTTTCTCTCTTTCTCTCTTCGTTTGTTTCTTTCTATCTCTTTCTGTTCCTCCATATATCATTTTCTCTCATTCTCTTTTGGTCTCTCATTCTCACTCTGGTTCAGTCTCCCTCTTTTGTATGTTTTTTCTCTTACTCTCTATCTTTCTCTTTTTTCTCTCTTTCTCCCCCTCTCTTTCTTAGTCTTTTTCCCTCATTTTAACTCTTTTTCTTTCTATTCATCACTCTATTTCTCTCACTTTCTTTTTTGGGGGGAAGCGGTTCTTTTCAATGCAAATGAGGAGAGTGAAGAGTGATATCTATTATTCTTAATCAAGGTGTGACTGCCATTTTTGGCACTTTTCTAAATAAATTCGCTTTGTTTCCTTTACCTTGAATAACGGGCTTCATAATGTAAGAATTTTGTTATGATTACTCATTGTCCTCACCTGTGCCTGCTCGTTTGGCGCCACCTGCTGCTCGTTGCCTAATTGATTCCCCTCCAATTTAAACTCAGTACTTCAGTCGCTTTTTGTCAGTCCGTCAGCAAACCTCCGCATACGCAAGGCAAGCAATTTGACTCTGGCTTCCGTCTGTCCCGTCCTCATCCGTATCCTGCTTGTCTGTCCCTTATTTCCCGATGGTCTCTGGCTCCCTGACTTTTCCCTTCCTTCGAAAACGCTCCAATCTCCCGCTCCGTCTAGTGACCCGTTTTTGCCCACCGACCACACTCCGATCTCCCGCTCCGGCTACTCAACCCGTTTTGCCCACTGACCACGCTCCGATCTCCCGCCCTGTCTCTTTCACCCATTTTTGCACGTCAACCATGCTCCGATCTCCTGCCCCGGCAAATCCACTCGTTTCTGCATTTCGACCACGCTCTGATCCTGTGAGCTCCTTGCTCCTGCTCAGCGAGCACCGGATCGCTAGTGTTTGTTTCTTCGCACCTGACTTCCTCGACATACCGATAAACTTTTGTGTGAAACGCTACGCGTTTGGCTCTACCATCTGTTGTGGCTGTGACAGTACGGACTGACCTGTAATGGCTGCAGCGAACGTTTCCGCAAGCGTGGATCGAGGAAAGGCAGAAGCTCCCTCCGCCCTGCAGCGTTTGCATTGGGCGGAGAGAAGGTTCAACCCGCGTGAGCTGACGTTGTCACCCTTCTGCAGCAAGTTCAACAACATTGACATCTCCTGCAACAGCAGCATAAGCAAGTGGCTAAGCTCACATTAACCACCTGTCCGGGATGGCTGAGTTCGAACGGGGGTCTTCAGCCTGCGCCTCCTTCGATCTACTGGCCCAGGAGTTGATCAAGGTGTTTGACACGGGTTCCTCGTCGGCCGACGCATCAAGGTCCCTTATGAGCATCCGGCAGGGAAAGCGCACCATTGCCGATTATTCTGTTGATCTTCGGACACTAGCCAGCCTTAGTCACTGGAACTCTGAGGCATTGGTGGACGCCTACCTCCACAGCCTGCCCGATGACATTAAAGACAAACTGGTATCCCATTCTCCATCTGCCAATCTCGATGAGGCCATCGCACTAATGGCTCGCATCGATCGTCGGGTCCAGGCGCCAGGAGATTGGTCGTCTGTGCCGGTCAGCTCCCGGCTCTTCCAAAGGTGTGGGAATCCCCTCGGTATCCCAGCCTCTGCCCGCGGTCCACCAGGAGGCCATGGAGGTGGATTGTGCGTCTTTGTCAGTGGCAGAGCGGCAGCGATGACTTTCCTAGGGCCTCTGTCTGTATTGCGGCGGGCAAGGACACCTGGTCTCATTGTGCATGTTAACAGGAAGAGCTCATCGGACCTTGGAGGAGTCCGACTGAGCTCAGCCTTCACCTAGACCTCCAGAACCAAGAGATCTGTCCTCGAAGATCACCTCCTAATTGAATGAAAACTTTATTTCATACATTAAAAATTAAAATAAAAACAATGAGTCACAACAAAATAATGTCACATAACATGTTCGAAAATGGGTAGTCCGAAGCAGATGCTCATTTTCCCTACCCCTTTATCTTCCCTATTAAATACATTTTAAAAATCCTCCTTTCCTCTTATGTCTAATATAATAAAATCTCATGGATATACTTATTACATAGGTCTGATATCAATAATTATAATGATTACAATAATCGCATATTTTATACACTAATCTTCGTAAAAACCATCCCTCAACGTCATAATGCGCCTAGTTACCAAATGTCACTGCGGCACCAATGATAATAACAACAACAATAAAAATAAACATAATATTTATAATAACATTTCTGATATAATAATGGCAACAATAACAACAAGTTAACCATAGTTTTAAACGCAGTATTTCCAATCTCCCTCTTATCCCATTTTCTTCATCCCTGTATTTCGCCAATAATGCTTTTTTTTTGTATTTAAATTTGAACACATGGATAGTTAGACATTGTTTGATCTCATCTTGTAAATGATTCCAAAGTTTGACTCCACACACAGACACACACATACTTTTCCTGGTTGTTCTCACCTTTGGGATTTTGAATTCTACAGCCCCTCAAGTTATAATTTCCCTCTTTCCGAGTGAATAATTTCATTAAATCATCCAATTTTAATAATTTGGACTGCATGAATAAAATATTGGTATGATCCCGATATCCTACCCTGTGTATGGTTCTTATTGCACGTTTTTGAAAGATAAAAAGGGGCTTTAGATAGATAGATAGATAGATAGATAGATAGATAGATAGATAGATAGATAGATAGATAGATAGATAGATAGATAGATAGATAGATAGATAGATAGATAGATAGATAGATAGATAGATAGATAGATACTTTATTCATCCCCGTAGGGAAATTCACACTTCCAGCAGTGAACTTTTGTAATTATTGCCCCAGACTTCTGCACAATATGTTAAACAAGATGGAATATTTTCTTACAAGAGCAAGAGAACAATATAATAAATACAATGCATTATAATTTAAAAGAAATTTGGCGTTACTTATTATTGAAATGCTTTTAGATACCTTAGTTTGTATGTGTCTGATGTGTGTTTTCCAACTTAATTTATCGTCTATTATGACCCCTAAAAACTTAATTTCTGATACAATGTCTATTACAACACTATCCATTTTTACTTCTAAATCTTGATTTGCCTTACGATTACCAAAGAATATTACTTTGGTTTTAATTATTTTAAAGATGATTTATTTATATCCATCCATACTTTTAGGTTAATTAGTTCACGATTAATACAGGTTACCAAATCAGTATAGTTATCATTTGAATAGAAAATGTTAGTGTCGTCTGCAAATATTACTATTTTCAACAGTTTTGAAACATTAAAATATCGTTAATATATAAATTACATAATTTTGGTCCCATGATAGAACCCTGTGGTACTCCACAACAGATCTCCAAGTATACAGATGACAACTCTCCCATTTTTACATAGGGCTCCTCCCTGTCAAATAACTTTGAATCCATTGCAAAGCCACTCCCCTGATGCCATATCTTTCCAGTTTTTTTAATAGTATATTATGATTAATGCTATCCGGAACAAACACAGAGGAAATGTCACAAATGCCTACCTAAACAGTGGCAAAGGCAAATAAAACACGCACTGTAACGGCAGCAGAAAAACTTTATCTCAGCTTTTGGAAATCGAAGCACACAACTTGGACAAAACCTTCACAAGTCCCCCAGTGACACAGTAAGCAAAGTTAAAACATCCCCATGCAGAAATAAGGTTCATGTAATTGCTGTTCACTACAACCGTCGTATGATTTGGATGTGTGTCATAGGTTATTTCTAAGAGATGTGCCATTGTTAAGAGTCTTGTCTTTGTCCAGTGAAGTAACTGTAGAGCAACTGTCTCCAACATGGTACCCACGGGCCCAGTGTGCCCCCTAAAGGGTCCTTTTCTGAATATACCTCACCAGTGCTGGGTCATTGTGATTTTCTAGTCAAATCATTTTACGCTCTTTGAAGAAGGGTGGCGGTGTTGCGCTAATTTCTGAAAAAATACTCAAACTTACTCCTCGTACCGCTAATAATTATAAGGCGTTTGAGGCTCTTGTTATGCGGTCCTCCCTATTGTCAATTTATGTAGTAGCTATTTATCGCGCACCAGGACCCTACTCAGCTTTCTTGGATGAATTCTCTGAACTGTTGTCTGACCTAGTAACCTATGCAGACAAAATGATACTTATGGGGGATTTTAACATTCATATGAACTCCCCACTCAGTTCACTTACTGTTGCGTTTCGGTCTCTAATTGATACATTTGGTTTCACTCAATTGGTTGATTTGCCAACTCATTAAGATGGAAACACGGTAGTTTTGGTTCTGACTCGAGGAGTTTCAACCTCAAAGATGACAGTGTTACCGTATACTACCGTTATTTCTGATCATTATTTAGTTACATTTGAGGTGCTAGCTAAATGGAGTATTAAAAAAGCTGAAGGATTTAGTGGACGCAATATAAGCACTGGCACAGTTTCTGAGCTCTCTGATCTTCTTTCAGGAGCAGTTGCGTCGTTTCCTTAATATAAAGGCTCCATCAACTCATTCATTAATGAGTTTAATGCTACCCTGGCTAGTGTCCTAGATTCAGTAGCGCCCATACGGCTTAAATCACGACCTATAAGACGCACACCTTGGTTTACTGATGAAACTAGATCCCTTAAACAAGAATGCAGGAAATCTGAAAGAAAATGGCGCGCTACTAAGCTTGAGGTTTTCCGTCAAACCTGGAATGACAGCTTGTTAAAGTATAAAGCAGTCCTTGCCTCTGCAAGATCAGCCTACCTTACGAAGGTGATTGCGTCACAAAAGAATAACCCCAAAATCCTTTACGACACTGTAGCATCGCTAACAAGGCAACAGATTATCCCAGATAGTTCTACTGTGGGAGTTTAATAAGATATAAACCCACGGTTGACCAAAGAATTCAGGCTGAGGCAGGAATTGAAGTTTAAAAAGGCTACTGCAGTAGGTAGAGAGATCCGATCGCTAGCTTGACCGAATCCCTCTCAACTACTTACGGTTTCAGTAGCTGCATTTATTGAAGTCCTGCATGCGCAATACATTACATACAATGGAAAAAGACTGAAATGCGTGGATTTTTGAATGAGACTATGTGTGTGTGTGTGTGTGTGTGTGTGTGTGTGTGTGTGTGTGTGTGTGTGTGTGTGTGTGTGTGTGTGTGTGTGTGTGTGAATGATTACTTGTGTATTGAAATAGAAAAACTGGTTAATTTCATAGAAAGTTAATATGTAAAATAGTCTGAGAAATACACAATAACTAAAAGTAGCTTACTTTACACTACCCATTCAGCCCATGACTTTATGGTCTTCTTTAATAAGAAGATTCAATGCACACAGGAAGAAATTTCTAAAGACAGTGTTAATACAACACATACTAAAGGGCTGAAATCTATCGATGCACTACATGGTGGCTGTCCAGGGAATTTGCCCCGATTTAGTGATCTGTCACTCGATAATCTTAAACAGGTGGTGAATATGGCCAAATCGACGACTTGCCTGTTCGACCCGCTTCCGGGTTCGCTTACTAAAGGTCTTTTTATGGTCCTTGGACCTTCAGTTCTAAATATTATGAACATATCACTCTCCTCAGGTGTAGTTCCAGCGCTTTTAAGTCCGTTGTTATTAAACCTACAGTGAAACAACCCAACCTTGATCCAGAAAGCTTATGTAATTGTAGACCTGTGTCAAACCTACCGTTTCTTTCTAAAGTACTTGAAAAAGTAGTGGCACAGCAGCTGAATAATTTTATATCCGAGAACAATCTTTTTGAATCAATGCAATCAGGATTCAGGGCTAACCACTCTACAGAGACAGCTCTGATTAAGGTAACCAATGATCTTTTACTGGCAATGGACTCTGGTGCTTCATCACTTTTGCTGCTGCTGGACCTTAGTGCTGCTTTTGACACACTGGACCATAATATCTTTCTAGAACGGTTGGAAAAATGGATTGGTCTCTCAGGAACCGTCCTCTCATGGTTCAGATCCTACCTCTCAGATAGGACGCACTGTGTTAAATATGGCAAAATGAGATCTGAGCCCTTTAGTGTTACCTGTGGTGTTCCGCAGGGTTCTGTACTTGGCCCCCTTCTTTTCAGCATTTACATGCTTCCATTAGGTGATATTATTCGCAAGTATAATATCAGTTTCCATTGCTACGCAGATGACACTCAACTATATCTTCCATTGGAGGAATCTGCCACACTAAATTGTGGAAATTTGGAGGCTTGCCTCACTGAGATAAAAGAGTGGATGTCACTCAATTTCTCGCGTCTTAACCCTGAAAAGAGGGAAATGTTAGTTATTGGTCCATCTAAATGCCGTGACTTATTCCCAAAAACTGCTGTGAACATTGACAAATGTCACAACACACAGAGTGATCAGTTAAAAATTTAGGTTGGTATTATACAAAATCATACATGGACTTGCTCCCTCATAGCTTTCAGATTTGATTTCCCCCAATGTTCCGGTCCGAAGCCTTCGTTCTGAAAGCGCTGGTCTACTGGTGATCCCAAGAGCCAAGAAGTGTTCCGCAGGTTCAAGAGCGTTCTTCATCCGGGCACCGGTGCTGTGGAATGCTCTTCTCCCTGAGATCCGATCTGCTGCCTCAGTGGACTTGTTTAAGTCTAAGCTTAAAACTCACTTCTATTTGTGATTAAGGGCTATACAAATAAAAATGACTTGACATACATACATATACACACACATACATACATATATATACACACATATATATATACACACTTACATACATATATATACACACATATATATATACACACATACATACATATATATACACACATATATATATATGCTTGGGGTTGTCCATCGATTCGATGATGACCATCTTCTTTTAATTGTGAGTCTGCTGATGTTTGAAGAGTCCGATCCTGGATCCACAGATGCGGCCACAGACAGAGCATGTGAAGGGGGTGATGGGGGGAGCAGGGGCGGCCCGGCAAGCATGTCTCCTTGCACGCTTTGCTGCACGGTGTTGCATGCGCTGTTCCTCCATGTAATCCACTCCCTGTGAGCAGTGGGAGCGCCAGAGGTCTCGGCAGGAAGCAAGTTCCTCCAGTGAGGAAGGGTTTATCCGACATCTCTTCAGGAAGTTCTTCATTTGGTCTTTGAACCGCTTCTTCTGCCCACCAGCACTACGTTGGCCTAGATGTAACTGACCATAGAGGATACGGCGTGGCAGTCTGTGGCTGGGCATTCGAACAACATGCCCCAGCCACCTAAGTTGGCATTGGGCCATAATGGATTTCCATGCTGCAGCTGCCTGCCCTCTCCAACACCTCTGTGTGCGGCACTCTATCCCTCCATGTGATGCCAAGGATCTTCTGAAGACATCTTACATGGATGGTCTCGAGGCTCTTCAGATGGCGGCTGTAGATAGTCCATGCCTCACATCCATACAGTAATGTAGTGATGCATACAGCTCTGTAGACCAGCATTTTGGTGTGGAGTCTAAGGTTGTTGTTTTGAAATACCCTTCTCCTTAGTCGACCGAAAGATGCTGATGCTTGCTTGAGACGGCTCTGGATCTCATCATCCAATGAGCAGGTGTCAGACACCATGCTCCCCAGATATTTGAAGGTGGGCACCATGAGCAGGTGTTGCCCTGCTGCAGTGAGGATTATTGGATTTGGTAAGAGGTCAGCACTGGACTGACAGAGTACCTCTGTCTTCTGGGTGTTGATCGTCAGTCCCATTCTGGTGTATGCAGTTACAGCTGCCGAGAGAATGTTTTGCAGAGCCTCCGGTGTATGAGCAACCAGGGCACAGTCATCAGCATACTGTAGCTCAATGATGGTCTCTGAAGTCAGTTTGGTAGTTGCCTGTAGCCTCCTGATGTTAAACAGGTTACCATCAAACCTGAAGTTGATGGTAACTCCAGCCTGCTTCTCCATCCTTCTACGTAGCAGTGTTGTAACACAGACGAGGAAGATGTTGAAGAGAACTGGAGCCAGCACACAGCCTTGCCTCACTCCAGTTTTGACGCCAAAGGGCTCTGAGCTGTGTCTTCCAACTACCACTCTGGCTGTCATCCCTGAATGGAACTGTGCAAGAATGGTGAGAAACTTGGGTGGACACCCAAATCTCTTCAGGACTTGCCACAGTAGGTCCCTGTTCACTGTGTCAAATGCCTTTGAGAGATCGACAAAGGCGATGAACAAGTCCTTGTGCTGCTCCCGGCATTTATCTTGGAGCTGACGTGTCACAAAGATCATGTCGACTGTTCCCCTGTCCTTTCGAAAACAACACTGTGACTCTGGGATGACGCATTCCGATATTTTGGAGATGAGTCTGCGGAGCATGACCTTGGCAAGGACCTTTCCAGCAGTGGCCAACAAAGAGATACCCCTACTGTTGGAGCAGATGGATTTATCTCCTTTATTCTTGAAGATGGTCACAATGTTCGCATCTTTCCACAGTTGCGGGACACACTCTCGTCTCCACACATCTGAAATGTATTGAAACAGTGTCCGTGTACAGAGGTAGCCTCCTACCTTGAGAAGTTCAGCTGGGATGTTGTCAGGTCCAGGGGATTTATTGTTTTTCAGGGTTTTGACTGCATGCAGGATTTCATTGAAAGTTGGCGGGAGGTCGAGGTCTGGCAATGTAGGATGTTCAGGGAGCTCTGAAAGGACAGTTGGGTCCACTGGGGTGGGCTGGTTGAGCAGGGTGTTGAAATGCTCAGCCCACCGCTCCACTATCATAGCCTGATCCTTGATTAGAGATGTTCCATCAGCAGATCTAACAGGTGCCAGGGAGCAGTTTCTGGGGCCGTAGATGGTTTTTACTGCATCATAGAAACTGTGCATATCGCTTCTATCAGCGTGAGACTGGATTTCATTGGCTTTTGAGATCCACCACTCATCTTGCAGTTTTCTGAGAGTTCTCTGGGCCTCGGAACGAAGGGCTTGCCATAGCTTTTTATGGAATTGAGATTGTGGGTTGTTCAGGGTTGCTCTGTGCGCCTTGTGCATTTTGTACAGGAGGGTTGAGATCTCTCCGGCATTCTGGTCAAACCAGTCCTGGTGTTTTTTAGTTTTAAAACCAACGGTTTGGGCTGCAGTGTCAAAGAGGGTGGTAGATATATAGGTCCACTTCTCATCCATCCCAGCCTCTGACATGACCAGCTGCTCAATGTTTGCCAGCCTCTCAGCTAGAGAGCAACGGAAGTTGTCAAGGGTGTCGCTACTGGAGAGTTTGGCACAGTTGAGTGTCTTCCTCTTTGAACCACCCTGACGTGCTAGGGGCCGGACATGCATTCTGACCTTTGTCAGAATCATGCGGTGGTCGGTCCAACAGTCTGCCCCACGCATAGCTCTTGTAATGAGCACGTCCTTCAGGTCAGCCCTCCTCACGATCGCGTAGTCGATCAGGTGCCAGTGTTTGGACCTGGGATGCATCCAGGATGCCTTATATTTATTCTTTTGTTGGAAGATGGTGTTTGTGATGGTAAGGTTATGTTCCGCGCACAGACTAAGAAGTCTCATGCCATTGGAATTAACTTTTCCAATGCCATGGGCACCAATCACACCATTCCAGTTTTGCAAGTTCTTTCCTACTCTTGCATTGAAATCACCAAGCAGCATGATTTTGTCATTCCTCGGGATGTGACTGAGGATGTCATCGAGTGCCTGGTAGAAGCGATCCTTCTCTTCATCATTCGATGGCAGTGTTGGTGCATAGGCACTAACTAATGTAACATGTCTGCATTTTGCAAGTGGGATGCGAAGAGTCATTAGTCTTTCACTGACAGCCACTGGTGACTCTGTGAGCTTCAGCAGTAGGGTGTTCTTAATTGCAAAACCAACTCCGTGAAGATGGTGTCCGCCCATGGGGTATCCCTTCCAAAAGAATGTATAACCCTCCCCCTCTTCATTGAGTGAGCCTTCCTCAAGGAGTCTGGTCTCGCTGAGCGCTGCCACATCCACATTATATCGCTTCAGCTCATTGGCAATGAGTGCTGTTCTGCGCTGTGGTCTGTCCAAACTGGTGTCCAGGAATGTCCTTATGTTCCATGCTGCAATTCTAAATGCTATTGTTTTTCGACCGCATAGTGGAATGTCCCGACAGGCGCGGTTTCCTGCCCGGGTACTGTGCTGAGTGGGCAATCTTTAGGCCACCTTTTCTAGGCCTTTCCCCAATTGGGGTGAGCAGTGCCGCCACTAAATAGTGCTGCTCAGACGCACAGGGGTCTGCCGGAAACAGCTGCCACTCAATCCCAGCTGCTAACGACCCTTGCCCTGTGCCGCTGACGTGCAGAGTTCCAGCTAAGAGCTTCCAGCTCATTCAAACCTGCTCCCGTCACTGGATACTCCATCACCGCCAGACTTTTGTGGTCGGAGACTCAGGTAAAAGAGGATACCTGCGCAATGATGGTTTTTAAACTGGCGTAAGGGGTGCGCTTTCCCCAACGCCACTATCTTGACTGTAAAGAAGATGGTTCCAGTGGCAAGGGAGACCCTAGACGACCGGCATCTTCCTACAACTGCAGGCGGCTGCCGGAATCCAGGTCTGTGGGAAACCGCCTCAAAGCGTGCCGCCACCAGCTTTTGGGATCACTCTTAGTCTGGACTCTACCCTTCGACCTGTTCGGCTTGGGTAACCCTGCCAGGAGTACGAGACTCCCGCCGACATAGCTCTAGGGGTCATGGAGACGCACAAAGTGCCCCACCACGATAAGGTGGTGATCCGTCGTGACACTATATATATATATATATATATATATATATATATATATATATATACACACACACATATATATATATATATATATATATATATATATATATATATATATACACACACATACATACATACATATACTGTATATATATATATATATACTGGACTGTCTCAGAAAATTAGAATATTGTGATAAAGTTCTTTATTTTCTGTAATGCAATTATAAAAACAAAAATGTCATACATTCTGGATTCATTACACATCAACTGAACTATTTCAAGCCTTTTATTATTTGAATATTGCTGATTTTGGCTTACAGCTGAAAAAAACTCAAAAAATCCTTTCTCAAATTATTAGAATACTTCCTCAGACCAAGTAAAAAAAAAATTTTATAACAGCAAAACTAAATCAAACATTTGAAAATGTCCATTGATGCACTCAGTACTTGGTTGGGAATCCTTTTGCACGGATTACTGCATCAATCCGGCGTGGCATGGAGGCAATCAGCCTGTGGCATTGCTGAGGTGTTATTGATGCCCAGGATGCTTCGATAGCGGCCTTCAGCTCATTTGCATTTGCAGGTCTGGTGTCTTTCATCTTCTTCTTAACTATACCCCACAAATTCTCGATGGGGTTCAGGTCAGGGGAATTAGCAGGCCAATCAAGGACAGTGATGCCATGGTCAGTGCACCAGTTACTGGTGGTTTTGGCACTGTGGGCAGGTGCCAGATCATGCTGGAAAATGAAATCCTCATCTCCGTAGAGCTTTTCAGCAGATGGAAGCATGTAGTGCTCTAAAATCTCTTGGTACACAGTTGCATTTACTCTGGACTTGATGAAACACAGTGGACCAACACCAGCAGCTGACATGGCTCCCCAAACCATTGCTGACTGTGGGAACTTCACACTGGATTTCAAGCAACTTGGATTTTGCTCCTCTCCAGCCTTTCTCCAGACTCTGGCGCCTTGACTTCCAAATGAAATGCAAAACTTGCTTTCGTCTGAAAAGAGGACTTTGGACCACTCTGCAACTGTCCAGTGCTTCTTCTCCATAGCCCAAGTCAGACGCTTCTTCCGTTGTCTTGAGTTCAGAAGTGGCTTGACCATGGGAATACGGCTATTGTAGCCCATTTCCCGGACACGTCTGTGAACTGTGGCTTTTGATACCTGGACTCCAGCTTCAACCCACTGTCTTTGAAGCTCCCCCAAATTCTGGAAGCGGCTCTTCTTCACAATTTTGTTAAGGCTGCGGTCATCTCTCTTGGTTGTGCAGCGTTTCCGGCCACATTTTTCCCTTCTAACAGACTTTTTGTGGATATGCTTTGAAACTGCACTCTGTGAACAGCCTGCTCTTTGAGAAATTTCTTTTTGTGTCTTACCCTCCTGATGGAGGGTATCAATGATGGTCCTCTGGACAGCAGTCTTCCCCATACTTGTGATTTAGTTTACTGAACCAAGCTGAGTGTTTTTAAGGCTCAGGAAACCCTCGCAAGGTGTTTCGAGTTGATTAGATAATTCAGGTGATTAGTTGAATAGCCTACTTGTATACTTTTTCATGATATTCTAATATTTTGAGATAGGATTTTTGAGTTTTCTTAAGCTGTAAGCCAAATTCAGCAATATTAAAATAATAAAAGGCTTGAAATAGTTCAGTTGATGTGTAATGAATCCAGAATGTATGACATTTTTGTTTTTTTAATTGCATTACAGAAAATAAAGAACTTTATCACAATATTCTAATTTTCTGAGACAGTCCAGTATATATATATATATATATATATATATATATATATATATATATATATATATATATATATACACATATATATATATATATATATACACACATACATATATATATATATATATATATATATATATATATATATATATATATATATATATATATATACATATGTGTGTATGTATATTCAGATTCAGATCTACTTTATTGTCATTCTAGTACACGTGTATACAGAACGAAATGTCGATACATCAGACCCGCACAGTTTCCTTGAATGTACAGATATAAGTAAAAGTTGTATTGTATTATGGCTACGTATAGTATTTTACCATAGTGCCGATAGTGCAAGAGGAGTAGCTAACCAGATGTGCAAAATGGGCAGTCTGGTTAACAAGTCAGGTAAACAGTAACATTAACACTGTAACAATAACGCTGTAAGTTCAATAGTGCAGAGAGAAAATGTGCAAGGAGTGGCAAGCTATAAAGAGCTGCCAGTAGTGCAAAAAGTCAGATTAGCAGCCGTTTAGATTTAGGTTAACTATATGTTAGATTGACCATTTAACAGTCTAATGGCCAGGGGGACTAGACTACTGCGGAACCTGGTGGTCCTGCACCGCACACTGCAGTACCTCTTCCCAGAGGCTAGCAGAGTGAACAGTCCATGATGGGGGTGATATACACACACATACATATATATATATATATATATATATATATATATATATATATATATACATTGACAAATGTCACAACACACAGAGTGATCAGTTAAAAATTTAGGTTGGTATTATACAAAATCATACATGGACTTGCTCCCTCATATCTTTCAGATTTGATTTCCCCCAATGTTCCGGTCCGAAGCCCTCGTTCTGAAAGCGCTGGTCTACTGGTGATCCCAAGAGCCAAGAAGTGTTCCGCAGGTTCGAGAGCGTTCTTCATCCGGGCACCGGTGCTGTGGAATGCTCTTCCCCCTGAGATCCGATCTGCAACCTCGGTGGAAATGAATCTAAGCTTAAAACACACTTCTATATAGCATATGAATAACCTATATATTTTTTTGTTGACAATATCTCTGTACTATTTGTAATTGCAACATGCATTGCAGCCTGGTCATCCTGAAAGGGGGATTACCACATGTGCGGTCCCTTCTCAAGGTTTCTTCATTTTCCTCATGTTGAGGTTTTTGAGTTTTTCCTTGCCCTCGTGTTGGTTTCAGATCAGAGGATGGTGTAATAATAGTCTGAAATAATAGTCTGTGCAATAACCTGTGCAGCCCTTTGAGACTCTTGGTGATTAAATGCTATACAAATAAAAATGACGACTTGACTTGCTGGTGTAACAGTAATACCATAGTAATAGCATGATAAATTGTTACTTTAGAAATACAAATAAATAAATTCCAGTTCATGGGCTTCATAGACAAAATAATATATTCAAGCAATTAAGCAATTAATTAAGCGAATAGAATGGAATCGAGTCAAGCAATCATGAATCTTTTTATTGATTTATTTTACAGGACATGTATCAAACTAAATACCAATTTATGGATTTTATAAAGCGTATGAGAAAAAAAATTGCATGTTTTGCTAACTATACAGATAGCTTTGTATTTAGCTATCTTCTTACATTGTTAGCTATTTAGCAAACTAGCTAGATTTTTACATTTTTGCATGCTATCTAGTTGACATTTTATCTTTGTTTGCAAGTCATCAAGCAAAGATTTGGCCACCTTTATACAGTGAAGAAAATAAGTATTTGAACACTCTGCTATTTTGCTATTTCTCCCACTTACAAATCACGGAGGGGGCTAAAAATTTTCATCGTAGGGGGATGTCCACTGTGAGAGAGATAAACTAAAAACAAATCTCCAGAAATCACAATGCCTATTTTTTTAAAACTTTATTTGTGTTATAAAGCTGCAAATACGTATTTGAACACCTGTGTATCATCTTGCTTTGGGGGTGTTTTTCTGCACATGGGACAGGACGAGTGCACTGCATTAAAGAGAGGATACTACCACTCAGATAGGATGCACTGTGTTAAATATGGTGAAATGACATCTGAGCCCTGTAGTGTTACCTGTGGTTTTCCGCAGGGTTCAGTACTTTTCAGCTTTTACATGCTTCCATTAGGTGATATTGTTCGCAAGTATAATATCAGTTTCAATTGCTACGCAGATGACACTCAACTATATCTTCCGATGGAGGAATCTGCCACACTAAACTGTGGAAATTCGGAGGCCTGCCTTACTGAGATAAAAGAATGGATGTCACTCAACTTCTTGCGCCTTAACTCTGAAAAGACCGCAATGCTAGTTATTGGTCCATCTTAATGCCGTGACTTGTTCTCAAAAACAGTTTTGAACATTGATAAATGTAATATCACCCAGAGCAAAAAATTAGGTGTCATATTTGACCCCGATCTGTCCTTTCAAACACACGTTAAGAATATTACTAGAACAGCTTTTTTTCCATCTTCGCAACATTGCTAAAATTCGCCCTATGCTGTCTCAGTCAGATGCAGAGATTATAATTCATGCGTTTGTGACCTGCCTTCTCAATTACTATAATGCACAACTCTCCGGTCTCCCGAAGTCCAAAATCAAGAGCCTTCAGCTAGTACAAAATGCTGCAGTGAGGCTTTTAACTAAGACAATAAAGTTTGACCACATTACCCCGATTTTAGCTAACCTGCATAGGCTCCCTGTGAGCTTAAGATGTGATTTTAAGGTTCTGTTGGTAAAATAAAAAATCATGCATGGACTTGCTCCCTCATATCTTTAAAATTTAATTTCCCCCCTATGTTCCGGTCTGGAGCCTTCGCTCTGAAAACGCTGGTCTCCTATTGATTTCAAGAGCCTAGAAGAGATCCGCATGCTCGAGAGCGTTCTCCATTCGGGCCCGATGCTGTGGAATGCTCTTCCCCCTGACATTTGATCTGCAACCTCAGTGGAAATGATTAAATCTAAAAACACATTTCTATTCTATTGCCGTGACTTATTCTCAAAAACTGCTGTGAACATTGACAAATGCCACGTCACACAGAGTGACTCGGTTAAAAATTTAGGTGTCATATTTGACCCCGATCTGTCCTTTCAAACACATGTGAAGAAAATTACTAGAACCGCTTTCTTCCATTTTCGCAACATTGCTAAAATTCGTCCTATGCTGTCTCAGTCGGATGCGGAGATTATCATTCACGCGTTTGTTACCTCCCGTCTCGATTACTGTAATGCACTACTCTCCGGTCTCCCAAAGTCCAGAATCAAGAGTCTTCAGCTGGTACAAAATGCTGCAGCGAGGCTTTTAACTAGGACAAAAACGACCGATCACATCACGCCGATTTTGGCTAACCTGCATAGGCTCCTTGTTAGCCCAAGATGTGATTTCAAGGTTCTCTTAGTTGTATACAAAACCATACATGGACTTGCTCCCTCATATCTTTCAGATCTGATTTCCCCCTATGTTCCGGTTCGAAGCCTTCGTTCTGAGAGCGCCGGTCTTCTGGTGATCCCAGGAGCCAAGAAGTGTTCCACTGGTTCGAAAGCGTTCTCCATCCGGGCACCGGTGCTCTGGAATGTTCTTCCCCCTGAGATCCGATCTGCAACCTCGGTGGAAATGTTTAAATCTAAGCTTAAAACTCACTTCTACTCTATAGCATATGAATAACCTATACTTTTCGTGGAAAATATCTCTGTATTATTAGTGATTGCAACATCCTTTGCTTTCTGGTAATCCTGGAAGTTGAAAACCACATGTGCGGTCCCTTCACAAGGTTTCTTCATTTTCCCCATGTTGAGGTATTTGAGTTTTTCCTTGCCCTCATGTTGGTTCCAGATCAGGGGATGGTGTAATAATAGTCTGAAAAAAATAGTCTGTGTAATAACCTGTGAAGCCCTTTGAGACTCTTTGTGATTAAGGGCTATACAAATAAAAATGACTTGACTTGACTTGACTTGCATATGAATAACCTTTATTTTATGTTGAAAATATAAGGGGATGGTGTCATGATGGTCTGTAGTTTGCAATAGTCTTTGATCTGTGCAGCCCTTTGAGACTCTTTGTGATTAAGGGCTGTACAAATAAACATGACTTGACTTGAATAAGCCTGTGTATTGTGAGATTTTAGGGAAGGAGGTTATCATATCAAGGTTCCAGCATGGCCCAGCCAGTCTCCAGACCTGAACACAATCGAAAATCTTTGGAGGGAGCTCAAACTCCGTGATTCTCAGCAACAGCCCAGAAACCTGACTGATCTAAAGAAGATTTGCGTGGAGGAGTGGGCCAAGATCCTTCCAGCAGTGTGTGCAAACCTGGTGAAAAACAACAGGAAATGTTTGACCTCTGTAATAGCAAACAAAGGCTACTGTACCAAATATTAACATTCATTTTCTCAGGTGTTCAAATACTTATCTGCAGCTATATCACACAAATATATTGTTAAAAAAATCATACATTGTGATTTGTGGATTTTTCTTTTTAGTTTATCTCTCTCACAGTGGACATGCACCTATAATGAAAATTTCAGACCCCTTTATGATTTCTAAGTGGGAAAAATAGTAAAATAGCAGGGTGTTCAAATTTTTATTTTCTTCACTGTAGCCAGCTAACTAGGCTTTCTATCTGGCTAATTAGTTCGCTTTTTACTCTTTGTTTTTTACCTGTTAACATGTCTATTTAAATATCAAGCTACTTTTTAGCTATTTAGCAAGACATCTTGCTGGGTTGCTATTTCAGAAATTTCAGAAATTGCGCTAATTAGTAACAAAGTAGCTCAACACATGAATGAGCTTGGAGACCCCTGCTGCAGAGGATATATGCCAAATCGATCAACTTTGAGACTAAATTTCTTGAGTCCCTCGAATATTTTGCAACATATCTGCACGATTGTGTGGAGGAACACTACACGTTCTGTGCATAATAGAAAAAAAAATCATATTTTATAATCCCTATGAGGTGGGGTGCATGGTTTAAGGTGTCCTTGAAAAGTTTAAAAATTAAATATTTTCTCTATGTGTGTTAACAATGTCCAACTAAGTTCAAAGAGCCTATATATATATATATATATATATATATATATATATATATTATTTGCGCCTATCTGGTTATCTTACTTTTCTCATCTGTGTTCTAGCCACAGTGTGCATTAGGCTGGAGGAAGGTAGGCAGAGGGGGATATGATATGGGAGAGTGATATCACATGAGTGGTCGTGGTTTTCATTAATTATAGCATGAAAATCGTGAAAGTAAGAAAAGGACTGTTTCAAATACAGTCCAAATGCCAACCCAAACCCAGAAACTCAGTCTCTCTCTTTGTCTCAGTCTGTCTCTGTCTCTGTCTCTGTCTCTGTCCCTGTCCCTGTCCCTGTCCCTGTCCCTGTCCCTGTCCCTCTCTCCTCTCTCCTCTCTCTCTTTCTCTGTCTCTTTATTTTTTGGCGAGCATTTAAATTCAAATTCAAAGTAGTTATTGTCAAGAACCATGTTTCCCTGCACAATGAAATTCTTACTTTGCTGTCCACACAGTTGCCAGCATAGACAATAGAAACTAAGAAACAATATAGATATATACATAAAGTAATATTACGAATATTAAAAGATAAAAATACAAGATGAACTCAAGATGAGTTAAGCCTATAAGATAAAAATAAAGATAAAAAATAATTGAAAGTGACTGTAGTGGAAGAATAGTCCAAGTATGGTCCAGTTTAAAGTGTCTGTAGTGTCATAAAGTTTCCGTAGTGTGCTATACATGTTTGTAGTGTATTGTCCATTTAGCAGCCGTTTAAGAGGGGTAAAATGAGTTCTTTAGACAGGTTGTCCTGCATTTCACACTCCTGTACCTCCTTCCTTAGGGCCCGGTCACACAGCCGTTTGCGTCTGTATCGCGGGTAAAATTTTGCGATTTTTTTTTTGCCCGTGGTTGCCCGCGGTAGAAAATGCGCAAAATTGGCTAACCCGCTGTTTATCCGTGGTATGCCCGTAAAACAGACGCCGGCGACTGTTCCGCTTCCTCATCGCGTCAGTTCTGCGTCCTTTCCGCGTGTGGACCACGGGTATAAAAGCTGCCGAGCCGGGCTGTAGAAATCATAACCGCTCAAGACACAGTCCCGTGAAGATCAAGATTTCAAGCTATGGCACCGAAGAAGAAGCCATTATGTTATTATTGTAATAGTTTTTCATTTTTATTTTATTATCTTGTTATGAAATGAAAAGAAATGTCAAGAAATAAAATTGGATTAAGACGAGGTCACCACGGTGACGGGGATCCATGTTCCATGTCCCCTTGACGTCTTGCACAATTGACGTGTGCTCGGCAAATCGCGCTGTATATACGCGGAGAAAGGCGTTTGACCGTCACACGCGTTACACACGCTAATTCACGTGATAACACCGCGATACAGGCGCAGAACAAACGTGCTATGACCGTGCTCCACCCGCGATTACCCGCTAAAATTTCGCGTCCTACCCGCGTGTAACAACGCCCTGGCCGCGGCCGTAGCAAGTCGTTCCGCGTCTGTACCGCGTCATTACCTCGTGTGTACCACGTGTGCCGCCCACGGTTACCCGTGGTCTAAAGTTTTGAGCAGCGCAAAACTTTTTCGCGCGGCCAACCGCGTGTGAATTTCTTGCCGCGTGTAAAGCACGGCTGTATCTCGTCTGTATCGCGATATCAAAGCGTCCAACAGCGTCTGCTTCACGGACAGAAATTTCTGGCCGTGATTCAGCCCTGATACGCCCGTGAAAGGCTGTGTGACCGGGCCTTTAGGTTGTTGGGTTGGAAAAGGGTAGGGGTTTTATTTTATAATTGTGCATTTTATATTTTTAAACAGCACTTTGAGACGCGATTCATTTTCTGAAAAGTGTTGCAATATAAAACATTTGGATTTAGTGAGAACAGACACGGCTGTTGTCTATGGAAGCCCAAGAGTGCCATAATTCAATTAATAAATTTGTGATTAATTGAATTTTATCAATTGAAATATGGAACTCTTGGGGTTCCACAGTCATCGCTCTAAAGGGGGTAAAAAAAACTCTTAAGAAGCAGATTTTATTACTACCAAAGACGGCTAAAACCGCACATGTTTGGCACCCAAGGTGAGTTCGTGGATATGGGAGAAACGGGCTACCAGGAGCCTGCTATAAATATAGATCTAATATGCCGTTAGAAATGACAACCCTAACATAAATGAGATGTTATCCCAATCTTGTACGAAGCCTTCGTGGGGCCCAAATCAAAATGAAATTGGGGGCCACCCTGTTTCTTGATCAGTTGTATAACTACTAGAACTAATTCCATGTTTTACTCCAGGGGTGGGCATCTACTTGGAGTCAGGGGCCGCATTGGGCTCAAAAATGTTGCCAAGGGACCGATCTTGGAGAGAGGTCCGATTTTTTTCATTTATGAGCAATATACATGCACACATTGACATGTTGTATTTCTTTTGAAATAGATTAGTCTCTTCAAATTGGTTTTGATGTGATCATAATTAAAGCAAAATGATATATTTGCTCCATCTTTTAAGCACAGTGGCCTGGGAGTAGGGCGCCCGCTCTGAGATTGGGATGTCGCTGGTTCAAGCCTCGGCCGGGTCATACCTAAGACTTACAACATTGGTACTCATTGCCTCCCTGCTTGGCGCTCGGCATTAGGGGTTGGAATTGCGGGGTTTGGTCACCTGATGACTCTCAACACATCAGTTGGGTTGGGCTGGGAATCCCCTCCTCTGTATCAATCTCCCAGAAAGAGTCAGGAATGTGTTCTTGACACCTTATTCACAATTGCATGTTTGTCAGAGTGTGTTACAGCTAAAAACCTTTATTTAAGGTGAGGGTCAAACAGAGTTGCCGGATACAACCGAATGTTTGATCTTACATTACACATAGTCCAGTGTTTTTCCGAATTGCTCAGTCCACAATTGAATGGATTTGGGAGTACAGTCCATAAACATGCCCGATTAAAGTCGCCGTCGACGATAAAGCTCCGTTGGGGTGTGCAAGCTGCTGTTTATTGATAGCAGCGGGCAGGAGATTTAGTGCTATGCTAACGTTAGCATCCGGTGAAACGTTTAGCAGTGGAAAGTAAACAGCAAACACAAAGACCACAGTTAACTCTCCCGGTACATAGAAGGGTCTGCTAGAAATATATCCATATCGAGTGAGCAGTGTGTGTCAATGGTTCGGCTATTATTGTAGCGCGTAGTCTCCAACCCCTGTTTTTAGCGGAGTCTTCGTCTCGTTCGAGCCGCTGATGTAATGCGGCGTCGGGAAAGCCAAGACTCCGTGATGACAAAAAAAAAATCCTCCAATTTCGGACGTTGTTGGTGGCGATCCGTAGCTCAATTCACTCATTGTGGACGATGGATCTGGCGTTGGTTGAACATGCTTGGGAGCGCTGGTCTGTGTAGTCGCCTTCTTAGCTCAGCCTTTGCTCCGTCGTTGTCGGCAGGCGGGCAAATCTTCCCATCACTTGACCCACGCCGCCAGTGGACTGAGCACTGAGGACAGCAGCAACTTCTTCTGATGTCACAGAACCATTCGTGCCTGGTGGAACTGCCCTTTTCACTGACTCATCTGATGTCTCAGCACTCTCGTCTACAACAGCGTGACAATTGTTGGATACTCTGAACACCTCTTGCACAGTACTGTTGTTCACTCCGTTGACCTGGTCCAACAGTGAGGTATAGGGCTCGTTAACAAGGCGATGACCCACACATGACCGTACAAATGGCTCACGGCTCAGAGCGTCGGCTACGATGTTCTTTGGGCCGGGAATGTACTTCAGGCCAAAATTGTATGCAGCTAGCTTCGCTACCCACCGCTGTTCACACGCATCAAGTCTTGGTTTGGTCAAAATGTATGTCAGCGGGTTATTGTCGGTCCACATGGTAAAGTGTCTTCCTTTCAACCAATGGCTGAATTGATCACATACCGCCCATTTCAAGGCAAGAAATTCGAGCCTGTGTGCAGGGTAGTTGAGCTGGGAGCGAGAGAGCGTTTTACTTGCAAAGGCAACTGGTCTGGCTACTTTTCCACCAGGTGGCAGCTGTGACAGGACTGCTCCAATCCCATCGAAGGATGCGTCAACAGCCAGAATAAACGGCGCATCAAAATCTGGGTGGGCCAGAGTGACACCTGTCACGAGGTCGTGCTTCAGTGTTTCAAATACGTTCTGGCATGCATCGGACCAATCTGTAGGCGTCAGCTTCACTTGACCTCTCCTCACTAGTTTGCGGGCTCTCTGCGCTTATGCTGGGCACCAGATTCAGATGTGAGCCTGAACAGAGGTTTTGCCTCCGCAGAACATGCTTCAATGAAGCTTTGGTAATACATCACCATGCCAAGAAAAGATCTGATTTTACTGCCGTCAGACTCCATTAGGTTAGCGACTTGTACGTCATATATCGGTCCCACCTTCTCGGGGTCAGTCCGAATTCCATCCTCACTGATGACATGCCCAAGAAATTTCGCAGTCCGTCTGAGGAAAAAACACTTTTTGTGTGCGAGCTTGAGGTTGTGTTCCTTGAGGCGAGCAAACACCATCTGCAGGCGTTGGAGTGCAACTTCCTCTGTGGGGGCAAACACCATCAGATCGTCGAGGTAACATAATAGGCTCATGAAATTCTGATCACCGAATATCGACATCATCATCCTCATAAATGTTGCTGGGCTGTTGCAAAGTCCCTGAGGGAGCCGGTTGTACTCGTGAAGCCCAAAGGGTGATGAGAATGCCGTGTACTTTTTGTCATCAGGGTGCAAGGGGACATTGTAGTAGCCTGACGTCAGGTCCATCGTGGAGAAAAAGGCATTCCCCCCAAGTGCGGCCAAAGCATCAGCTTGATGCTGTAGTGGGTAGGCATCCTTTATGGTTCTCGCATTAAGCCTTCTGAAATCAGTACATACCCTTAGTTCTCCATTCCGCTTCCATATGAGAACAAGCGCAGATGCATTGTCGCTAGTCGATTTCTGAATAATTCCTTTCTCTTCCATCTCGTTCAGAGTCGTCCTCAGTTTTTCATACTGACTTGGTGGTATACGTCTGTAGGGTAGACGGAACGGCTTATCATCAACAAGGTGGATACGATGTACAAACTCTTTGGCCTCTCCACAGTCCATCTAATGGCGAGAAAAGATTGACTCGAATTGTTTGATGATATGAAGGAGCTTGTCTTTACACTGCAGCGAAACCTCGCATGACTTCAGGTCAATGTCTTGCAGTCCCAGAGCTTCCAATGTACGCATCATGTCCTCTTCTGACCTGGGTTGGACCTCTTTGCTCTGTCCACTGCACGTTGAACTTGACCTCCTCTGCACTGGGCAGGTCTTCCGCTGCGATGCAAGGAGACACATCTGCAATTTTTTTGTTTCTTCTCAGCACCACAACTCTGTCCGTAGGATAAAATATTTTAACAGGTACCCGTCCATCTCCCCAGAGTGGAGTAACAACTCGTCCGACAAGGACTTGTCTGGGCTTAGCCTTAGATTGAGTTGGCTCAACGACCACTGTGCTGCCCGCTGACATCCCGGCCGACTAAGGTAAATTGCCCCAAATAACGTACTCGGTCCGTGGATTCAGCGTCACGCAACTCTTGATTTTCACTGTCCCTACCTTGTCTGGAATGCAATCACCTCTCCATCTCTCTGTGTTAGAAAGCATTGACAGGAATTGACTGTGGTTATCGGACAGACCGTTGTCAGGAGTGGAAACTAATCTCCAATAGCCGTCAGTGCTTTTCAATTGAGTCAAAATATGTTTGATGGCATTGCTGCCAAGGATCATCTGTTCTGTCTGGCCTGGCACAACCATTACTGGCATTATCATTTGGCATCCGTAAACTGTGACGTGAATGTCGTACATGTCTCTGGGAGAAACTTGGTGTCCACCGCAGCCTACAATGACATAGTTATCGGCCGTGTAACTCATCATATCAGGGAATTGCTGCAGCAGGGACTTAGCAGTGTCCTCACTTACTGTACAAGCCATCGACCCGCTGTCTAACAGCGCTCTGAAAGTGGGGCCATCTTGCACAAGTACAGGTGTGTAAAACAGTTCGTCAGTCTCCGCTATTCTCTGAAACCCCTGAAAGATCAGCTTCTTCGATGGAGGTATCGTGTTGCTATACAACTCATAAATTGATTTATTATCTTGCATGTCAGGCATCACATTAGTGGTGGGAGGTATACTCAGTTGATCTGCACTGTTCTCCCCTAAGCCCAGATCAGTCAGTTTCCCTGAGGCAGCGGGACAACTTTCGTCACTGGACAATCACGTCGAGAATGCCCTGGGGCATGGCAGTGAAAGCAAAGGTTTTTGTCTCGGCAATGAGAGAGAGCATTGTGTTTGACTTTCAAATGATACATGGCTTGTCAGTGAAACCATTAATTCTGTCTCCACGCCTGGTTGGAACTCGCCTTCTCTCTTGAAATTGGTTTGAGGTAACACGTATCAGAACTTTCTCCAACATACTAATAACGTCCGTTAGAGGGACATACTGTGGGCTCGAAGTCTGAGGTGGCTCGTGCATGAGGGTTGGACCATGGTTCACCTCAGCTTTGTGTACGGCAATTTGCGCTCTATTCGCAGGTTGTTGCAGGGAAGCTGCTTTGTAGCTCTTCTCAGCGTGGTATTCATTCAGCACCTCTAGTACTTCACATGCTGACCACTTATCGATGGTTTTCGATCTGTAAGTGAGTGCAAGTTCTTTGCAAGGGCAGTTCCTAATAAACATGCGAGTAACCTCAATTTCAGGGTTGTCAAATGTTTTGCCCTGCTCCCTCAAGCAGTCAGAGGCAAGATCAGCTGCTCTGTTTAGTCTCAGCCAGTAGTCATAGGGGTCTTCCTGGTCTTTGGGCAAGGTTGAATAAAAGTCAGCTAAAGGGACAGCAGAGTACTTGGTACAGCTAAAGTGTTTCCTGAGAAGACTAAAAATCATGTCAGGGCGGGTATAGACGTCTATAGTACTGTTTCTAATACCGAACCTAACTACACCTTTAGCTTTTCCTCTCAAATGCATAAGGATTTCCTCTGCTTGCTCTTCAAGCCTCACATTACTCTTTTTAATAAATGTCCTCATTAGATCTTCCCACTCATGTACTTTTATTGAGTCTGAGCCATTACAGTAATCAAGCCGAGAAGTAATAAACGCATGAATTAAAACCTCTGCATCTGATTGGGACAGCATCGAACGAATCTTCGCAATATTAGGGAGGTGGTAGAAAGTTATTCTAGTAATATTTTTCACGTGTAACTGAAATGACAGTTTAGGATCAAATATAACACCCACATTTTTGACCGAGTCACTATGGGTGATATTACATTTGTCTAGGTTCAGGGTAGTGTTTGAAAACAACTGACGACAGTGAGCTGGACCAATGATCAACATTTCAGTTTTTTCAGGGTTAAGGCGTAAAAAATTAAGTGACATCCATCTTTGAATCACAGTAAGGCAAGCCTCCAGATTTCTACAACTTAAATGTCCATTTTTTTCCAGTGGCACATACAGTTGAGTGTCATCTGCATAGCAATGGAAACTAATATTATACTTGCGGATAATGTCACCAAGCTGGATCATTTAAATACTAAAAAGAAGGGGGCCAAGTACAGAGCCTTAAGGAACACCACAGGGGACATTAGCGTTCTAGACGAACCAATAATATGTTGTGGTCGACAGTATCAAAAGCAGCGCTGAGATCCAGTAGCAGTAACATTGATGAGGCACCGGAATCTATTGCTAAAAGGAGATCATTGGTTACTTTAGCCAGGGCTGTCTCAGTAGAGTGATTTGCCTTAAATGCTGACTGGACAGTTTCAAAGAGGTTATTTTCTGACATGAAGTCACTTAGCTGCTGTGCAACGACCTTTTCAAGTAATTTCGCAAAAAATGGCAGATTTGACACTGGCCTTTAATTACCTAGGCTTTCTGGGTCAAGGTTAGGTCGCTTAAGCGTGGGTTTAATGACAGCAGACATGAAGGCTACAGGAACAATACCCGAGGATAGCGATATATTAATAATATTTAAAACTGATGGTCCTAAGATCCCAAACAGATCCTTCACCAGTGAAGCTGGAAACGGATCGAGCAGGCACGTAGTTTATTTGGCCCTACTGACCATCTGTGTTAGATTATCAAGGGACAAATCATTGAAACTGGAGAATGTTTCTGAACAACCGCCGACACGGTCCATACCTAACACCTCCACATCTTTGATATAGGAGGAGGATACAGAGCGTTCTTTTAAAATTTCATTCCTGATTAGTTGAATCTTTTTGTTCTATTCTATAATGTCGTTAGCAGAATAAGTGCAACCATTTGGGTTAAGTTGTTGTCTGGTAAGTTTCGCCACTGTGTCAAACAAAAATTTCGGATTATTCTTATGTTTAACAATAATCTTGGAGAAAAACAAAGCTTTAGCTGAGGCAAGAGCTACTTTATATTTCAGCAAACTGTCACACCAGGCCAGTCGGAAGACCTCCAGCTTAGTAGTGCGCCATTTTCGTTCAAGTTTTCTGCAACTTTGTTTGAGTAAACTAGTTTCTTCAGTAAACCAAGGTGTATTCTTCTTAGGTCGGGATTTATGCCTTAGGGGCGCCACAGAATCAAGAACATTAACCAAGCAGTATTTTATAAATATATATATATATATATATATATATATATATATATATATAAAAAATCATGTTTGGGTATATTAATTTTTGGGTTATTTGTTGAAGTTCTGTAATTTTTTTGGGGGGTGATATTTCTTGCAGTAATTTTTTCTTGTGTTTCCAAAGCATATTTTTTTTTTTTTGTTTCTGTAGAATTGTTGTTGTCTTTTGATAGTCAAATGTTTGTTGAATATTTGTAGTATTTTAGTGTATATAATATAATTGTATGTGTATCTGTTTAATCCATTCAATTGAAGAAATCCTTGTGACCAAAAACCCCTTATATTTCCGTAATGACAATAGGAAAACTAAATAAGGCTACAGGACACACAAAAATGGGTAGCTCATCGAGTTATCGACGCTCGGTTAAACCCCCTCTGGGGTTCCCATTGGGCGTTACCAGACCCATGCAATAGATAGCCGGGTACTAAATTGAAGAAAAACGTATCGAGCAAGACGCTCCAAACTTTTTCTTAAGGTAATCTCGGTTCTTAAAACGGGTAATGATTCTGTTAAAAGACAGGAATCGATGCGATATGTGAACTTTGTTGGTGGAAATACCGTCAGGATCCAGCTGAGCCTCTGCAAAGAACACACGTCTTTTAAAAAAGTAAGGTTTTTTTTATCCTCATGTCTTTGTCATCTGTTGGACCAGCGGAAACAAAGGCTGGGATCAGTGCAGTCTAGTTTTCGTGTTTGAGAAAGATCAAGTCGAAATCTGAACATTCCTGTGTGTATTTACTAGATAAGAAACTCCTTATTCACTTATAATGACTACTGTTTGTACAACTACTTTAATTAAGAACGTCACCGTTCAACTTAAAACAATTATCAACTACATGCCAATTACTCCCCTTGTGAACAGTTAAGGGCACAGTACTTTAACAAGGTAATTAGTTATAATTATTCACTACTTCTTCCAAAAAGTTAGGTACTGACTTGCTCTATAGTAGGGGTGTCAAACTCCGAGCTCGAGGACCACATACTAGTAAAAAAGTCTCACGGGGGCTAGACTATGAGATGAGAAAGAAACAAAGAGGGGGAAAAGAAATAATACATTGAGAATGAGAGAGACACACAGAAAGTAAAAGAAAAAGAGACAAAATGCAAGAAAAAAATAAACATAAAGAGGGAGAAAAAATGAAAGAAATAGAAAGAGGGAGATAAATATGGAATTAAACAAGAAACAAAAGAAAAATACAAAAACAACAGAAAAAGAGAGATAAGAGAAGAAAAAAGAATCAACTATAGTTTTTTATATATAAACACCTTAACACTGAAAACACAGGACATATAATTCAGATATTTATAAATCTACAAAAACAGATAAAATACAAAACAATTTAACCTTTAACCTAAGTCAGGAACATGGAACCCTCCCCATAGAAATACATTTTGACCAATCACAGCCGGTGTTGTGCCGAGAAATGCATCCCTGCCGAGATTTGCATCCCCTGGCTACTATAACCACTTTGACCTGGTTTTATCTCACTTTTATATCACTTTTCAGGAATGTAATAGCGCAGGGATGCATTTCTCGGCACAACAACAGCTCCCTTCGTTCACTTCCAAGAGCTAATGGAGACGAGTTGGGTGCTGTCAAATAAAGGGCTAATATTTCGCGAATCAGCCTCTATTCGCCTTTTCTTTCGGCGCTTAGTGAATACTGTATTCATGATCGCTATCTAGCGATATGATAGTAGCTATTCTGAACAGTGACATAATTTAATAACGTGACGTAAGCAACTCTGAGGAGAGCGGAAAACCGCGCCGCTGAAAATGGCGTCAAGTTTGCGTTGATGTTCTGCAGCCAAAGTAACACACCGCTTTTGACTGGCTGTAATGGCAACGGCATTGTAACAATAGTTATATTCCCTCGTTACTAAAATTATAACGCCGTCATGTAACGGCGCAATTTATAACAATATTATCCCCAAAACTGCCTATCAATGTTTGCAATTCCCCTATTACACAATATTAATCTTTATCAACACAATGCAGCACCTATTTACCTACAGCCAGACAAACTATGTAGGATGAAAGCAAATATAATTGTATTTACCAAATAATCAACACAAGCAATTCTTTCTGCATTTTTCTTAGTTTCTTTCCCCACCATCAGTAAATTTGGTGTTGCTTATTATTTTCAACCAGTGTCCCGGGGCAACTCCAGGGACGCATAAAAAACATTCAGTGTACAACAAGACAATAAAATCCTCTCTCCCCTCCTTACCCAACAACCCAAAACACGTCACACACAGACACACACACACAAAGGCTAAAATACAACAAAAACAAAATAAATAGCAATAGCAGTAAAATATGGTTATGGAAAGCGCAGACTAACCATGTGAGGAGAGGCACCTGAGGGGGGCTTATTTACACTGATAGGAATGGCAACAGATGGCCTCAGGATTTTCAGCCACTGAACCCCACCCTACCAGTGTGGTCCCCCCAAATTAGGAAACACTGAAATCTAAAAATAGAAAAAAAACTCAGAACAAAACACAAGTGTGAAATAAAAAGTAAAGTATGATACAGTAAAGTAAAGTAAAGAGGGTTCCTCCTCTCTCACTGGATACTCATTCCTCTAGTGTCTTGGGCAAATTGGTAGAAAATAAACAGTAAAAAGTTAAACATATCAAAAATAAATCAAAATTAAAATTAAAAACTATAATAAAAAAGTGGGTCTTGAGCATCCTCTTAAAAATATCAAGGTTCTCTGCAGACCTAATATCCTCCGACAGACTGTTACTTAGGTGAGGACCAAAGTGGCTTGATGCTTCTTCACCATAGGTGCAGGTCCTAACCCTGGGAACAGCCAACAAGCTGCTGCCAGAGGACCTCATGGACCGCGAGGGCTAATATAAAAAAAGCAAATCAGACGGATAGGTTGGGTTGCACGGTTTACCAAAATCGAATCGATATTGCTGTGAAGTAGTGCGATTGTGATATCGCAGCACGCTAGGGCTTGGGCCTTGTGTGAGCAAAGCATCCCCAAAAGAGGGCACTGATTTCCTAATAAAGCATGTCAATATGATAACCGTAACCCTTGTGTTGTCTCCATCTTAAGGAACATTTTTGTATTTTTGTCTTTTTATACGGTTTACATGGAAATTCAGATTCAGATTCAGATTCAGATCTACTTTATTGTCATTCTAGTACGCGTGTATACAGAACGAAATGTCGATACATCTGACCCGCACAGTTTCCTTGAATGTACAGATATAAATAAAATGTTGTATTGAGTACTAATAATATACTAAATAATTATGGCTATGTATAGTATTTTACAGTAGCGCAAATAGTGCAAGAGGAGCAGCTAACCAGATGTGCAAAATGGGCAGTCAGGTAAACAGTAACCATAACACTGTAACAATAATGCTGTAAGTACAATAGTGCAGAGAAACAGATGTGCAAGGAGTGGCTAGCTATAAAGAACTGCCAGTAGTGCAAAAAGTCAAACAAAACCAACAGATGTACAGATTAGCAGCAGTTTAGATTTACTAGATTGACCGTTTAACAGTCTAATGGCCAGGGGGACAAGACTATTGTGGAACCTGGTGGTCCTGCACCGCACACTGCAGTACCTCTTCCCAGAGGCTAGCAGAGTGAACAGTCCATGATGGGGGTGAGAGGGGTCCCTGATAATGTTCTTAGCTTGGGATAGGCAGCGCTTCTGGCCAATGTCCTGAATGGAGGGGAGAGAAGTTCCGATGATTTTCTCTGCTGTCCTCGTCACCCTCCTCACACTACCTCAGTCGGAAGCGCTGCAGCCTCCACACCACACAGAGATACAGCTGGTCAGGATACTCTCTATGGTGCCCCTGTAGAATGTGATGAGGGAGGGTGGGGGCAGGTGGGCTCTCCTCATCCTCCGCAGGAAGTACAGGCGCTGCTGTGCCCTCTAATTGAAACAAAATTTCATGTTTCTACTGTTGCGATCAATCTAGGAAAAGAACATTTAAAATGAAATAAAATATAATTAAAGCGGATTTTTCTGGGTTTTTAATGACACTGTGGCAGGTAATTTTGAGGACAAGAGGAGGGTTAAGCACTCCCCAAAAAACAAACTAGCACAAAAAAATGCACTTTTCTTTCATAATAGAAAATCCCATTGAAATTGCAATACTGGTCTGAAAAAATTGCAATTAGGTATTTTCTCTGTGCAGCCCTAGCCGAAGACCATTTCAAAACTAATAAAAGCACCTTAACATTGATCCGGAAACGCGCATAAAGCCAATGCAGCAAGTTTAAAACTGGTGTAATGGGATCCCTCCCCGTAGGCACACGTGCTGCTGAATTACGTAGCAGGTGCAAGCTGGCAATGTTCTTTTTGGGATGATCAGAGTGTAGGGCATTACAAATGTCTGAAAAAAAGGATATAAAAGCATGCATAAGCACTTCCATGTTTGCCTGAGAGAGAACTGGGCGGACTCTAGCTTTTTTCTTGAGATTATAAAACCCAATTTGAATTAAATGTTCTATTTGTTGAATAAAATCTATATAGATAAAGGCGTCTAAGATTACACTTTAAAATAAATATATATAAATACATGCCAAGTAAAAATATTGTACATAATTTTGCTGACATAATTATTTTTACTAATGAAAAAGTTAAACGTAGTAAAAAAAGGTTACTGACAGATCATTTTTTTGTCATTTGAGAAAATATATAGTAAAACTTGAAAAAAGTGTTTAAAATATAGAAAAACGCTAAGTGACAGCAAAAAAACAAAACAAAATGAAAAACAAAGTAATTAACAGATTTTACCACCTGAGCCATGGTGACCACAAATGATTTTAAAACTTTATACTAGTATTTTAAGCAACATGATAATTTAAAAAGAACAACTTGAAACTGGCGGGAAAAACACGTTTTGTTTATGTTTCATGAACGGTGTGCCTTAAGAATTTTTAATGAAAAGTGAGTTAACCTGTGCTACAAAAAGGTTGAGAAAGACTGGCTAATTACATGTAGTTTTTTTTTTTTTTTTTAAGACTTTATCAGTTCTACTGATGGTTTTATTCTGGAACAGAAACAGTCAAAAAACATTTTAATTTGCGACAACAATGATGGAAGATCGTTCGTGACTGCAGTTTAGTGTTTTGCTAGGTTTGGGGAAGAAACTATCCCTCAGTCCGTTGATCTGATGGTAGCAGTTCGAAAAGACACTTGCCAGGCTGTGATGAGTCTTATTTTACGTATGTCTACAAATTAGACTGCAACGTCATAGATGCACAGACAAAAAGGGGTGGGGCACCTATTTAGCCAATTAGAATGCAAGACACAATGCTCGATAAAAATCCACTAAGTAGTGAAACCGTGAAAAGTAAACTGCAATACAGCAGGAGATTGCAGTAACTTGAAAGGTATTCTATCAGTCTTTTGAAACATGCTCCTTAGTTGCTTCAATCGCCCTTTTCAAATCCCCCTTCAGTGAGCCTTCCACAATCCTTCAAGGCGTAAGAGGCAATTACCATGGCAACACAGTTCAATATCGATGACGCCTTTGCGTTCGACGCTGATGAAGATGGAGCGGCATCCTGCATGGAAGGCGAACGATGGGGAAACGTTCGGGACAAGGACCGAGAAGCAGAATTGACCTTCGGACCGCTGACTTTCTCCAAAGCTCAGCCGAACCCTTCGCCTGTTTTGCTCACTTCGTCTGAACACAGTAACCTCAAGTATCAAGTAAGAATCTGCACAGATGCATGTATTTATCCCCCACGCTTTCTGAAAACAAAAGACACCACTGTCATTATTTTCTGTTGTGTTGTAGAATTTGGAAAATGAAGACCCGCTCACCATCAATTGTAATTCATCTTTCAACAACTTTTTCAAAATCAGGTTAGTTTTGTAGATATGTGTTTTTCAACCACTGTGTCATGACAACCATATTCACCAATGCTACTGTATATATATATATATATATATATATATATATATATATATACCGTATTTTCCGCACTATAGGGCGCACCGGGTTATAGGGCGCACCCCCAAAAAATAGTTTTTGGTCCTATATCTTCCATAGATAAGGCGCACCGGATTATAAGGCGCTACAATGGGAACGTCGACAAAACAGTCAGATGATTCAGTCCAACTGATTACCCCCTTAACATTCCCAAAGCTTGCAAAGAAGCAAATACGTGTCGTAGACACGTGCGGATGCGGTGTCCGTACGATGTCACTTAAATGCGTCATTTCAAATATCATTCGGAAGGTTGAAGTCTTGGGATTCAAGAAATACCAAACATTTCTATGTTTCTATTTTCTTTTTCACTCGCAACTTTACTGTGCATATGACAATAAACACTTGGAATTGAGTTTAATTCACTCAACTCATCACAGCAACATCAAGATCGTTCTAAAACAAGATACCGGGAAAACATAAAGCCGCATAACTCACCTAAGTTCTCACGTTCAATAATGATACGCAATCATGGTCTTCTTACAACCGTTAGTGAAGTAAATCCAGGAGAGTAAATTATTTGCAAATACAGACTGATAAAACATGTTTCTCTATGGTGTACTTTAGCAAGCTTGCTAAGCTTGCTACGCCATTGCTAAACTCGGCCAATTGCAAGATTTGTTTTGGTCATCTAGCCTATTGGAGGCTCTGAATAATTTCAGCCAATAGCGATCGATTTAACTGATGATTGACACATCTTTTTCGGCCAATTGCAGGGTTTGGTTTGGCCATCTATCCAATCCGAGGCTCCGAATAACTTCAGCCAATAGTGATCGATTCAAATGATGATTGACACATTGGTTAGCCAATGAAACGCCGGTATATAAATCCCAGCATACACCGCGGACTTGCTACGCCATTGTTAAACTCGGCCGATTGGAGGGTTTGTTTTGGGCATCGAGCCAATACGAGGCTCCGAATAACTTCAGCCAATAGTGATCGATTCAAATGATGATTGACACATTGGTTAGCCAATGAAACGCCGGTATATAAATCCCAGCATACACCGCGGACTTGCTACGCCATTGTTAAACTCGGCCGATTGGAGGGTTTGTTTTGGGCATCTAGCCAATACGAGGCTCCGAATAACTTCAGCTAATAGTGATCGATTCAAATGATGATTGACACATTGGTTAGCCAATGAAACGCCGGTATATAAATCCCAGCATACACCGCGGACTTGCTACGCAATTGTTAAACTCGGCCGATTGGAAGGTTTGTTTTGGCTCCGAATAACTTCAGCCAATAGTGATCGATTCAAATGATGATTGACACATTGGTTAGCCAATGAAACGCCGGTATATAAATCCCAGCATACACCGCGGACTTGCTACGCCATTGTTAAACTCGGCCGATTGGAGGGTTTGTTTTGGGCATCTAGCCAATCCGAGGCTCCGAATAACTTCAGCCAATAGTGATCGATTCAAATGATAATTGACACATTGGTTAGCCAATGAAACGCCGGTATATAAATCCCAGCATACACCGCGGACGACTTCGCGCTCTGGGGAGAATCTAGTCGGCGGCTGTTGAGTAAGTTGCGAGACCTTGCGAATTTAATATTGAGCCATATATAAGGCGCACTGTGTTATAAGGCGCATGGTCAGCTTTTGAAAAAAATTAAGACTTTTAGGTGCGCCTTATAGTGCGGAAAATACGGCATATGTATGTATGTATATATGTATGTATGTATATATGTATGTATGTATGTATGTATAAATATGTATGTATGTATGTATATATATATATATATGTATGTGTGTGTGTGTGTATATATATATATATATATATATATATATATATATGTATGTGTATATATATATATATGTATGTGTATATATATATATATATATATATATATGTATGTATGTGTATATATATATATATATATGTATGTGTATATATATATATATATATATGTATGTATGTGTATATATATATATATGTATGTATGTGTATATGTATGTATATACAGTGCATCCGGAAAGTATTCACAGCGCTTCACTTTTTCCACATTTTGTTATGTCACAGCCGCATTCCAAATTGTATTAATTTAATCTCTTATCTAAAAATTCTACACAAAATACTCCATTATGACAATGTGAAAACGTTTTTTTTGTTTTACTTTTTTGAATTTATTAAAAATAGAAAACTAAAAAAAAATCACATTTACATAAGTATTCACAGCCTTTGCCATAAAGCTCAAAATTGAGCTTCGGTGCATCTTTTTTCCACTGATCATCCTTAAGATCTTTCTACAGCTTAATTGGAGTCCACCTGCAGTAAATTCAGTTGATTGGACATGATTTGGAAAGGCACACACCTGTCTATATAAGGTCCCACAGTTGAGTGTGCATGTCCGAGCACACACACCAAGCATGAAGTCAAAAGAACTGTCTGTAGACCTGCGAGACAGGATTGTCTTGAGGCACAAATCTGGGGAAGGATACTGAAAAAATTCTGCTGCTTTGAAGGTCCCAATGAGCACAGTGGCCTCCATTATTTGTAAATGGAAGACATTCTGAACCACCAGGACTCTTCCTAGAGCTGGCCGGCCTTCTAAACTGAGCGATCGGGGAAGAAGGGCCTTAGTCAGGGAGGTGACCAAGAACCCGATGGTCACTCTGTCAGAGCTCCAGCGTTCCACTGTGGAGAGAGGAGAGCCTTCCAGAAGGACAACCATCTCTGCAGAAATCCACCAATCAGGCCTGTATGGTAGAGTGGCCAGACGAAAGCCACTCCTTAGTAAAAGGAACATGGAAGCTCGTCTGGAATTTGCCAAAAAGCACCTGAATGACTCTCAGACCACGAGAAACAAAAATCTCTGGTCCGATGAGACAAAGTTTGAACTCTTTGGTGTGAATGCCAGGCGCCATGTTAGGAGGAAACCAGGCACCGCTCATCACCAGGCCAATACCATCCCTACAGTGAAGCATGGTGGTGGCGGCATCATGCTGTGGGGATGTTTTTCAGCAGCAGGAACTGGCAGACTAGTCAGGATAGAAGGAAAAATGAATGCAGCAATATATAGAGTTACCCTGGATGAAAACCTGCTCCAGAGCGCTCTTGATCTGGGGCGAAGGTTCATTTTTCAGCAGGACAACGACCTGCGTTGTTTAGCAAGCTTGCTATTCAGTCATCTTTTTCGGCCAATTGCAGGGTTTGTTTTGGCCCTCTAGCGTATCCGAGGCTCCGAATAACTTCAGCCAATAGCGATCGATGTAACGGATGATTGACACATCTTTTTCGGCCAATTGCAGGGTTTGTTTTGGCCCTCTAGCGTATCCGAGGCTCCGAATAACTTCAGCCAATAGCGATCGATTTAACGGATGATTGACACATCTTTTTCGGCCAATTGCAGGGTTTGTTTTGGCCCTCTAGCCAATCCGAGGCTCCGAATAACTTTAGCCAATAGCGATCGATTCAAATGATGATTGACACATTGGTTAGCCAATGAAACGCCGGTATATAAATCCCAGCATACACTGCGGACTACTCCACGTTCGGGGGAAAATCGAGTCGGCGGCTCTTGCGTAAGTTGCGAGACCTTGTGAATTTTGATATTGAGCCATATATAAGGCGCACTGTATTTTAAGGCGCATGGTCAGCTTTTGAAAAAAATTAAGACTTTTAGGTGCGCCTTATAGTGCGGAAAATACGGTACTTAAAATGGGGGGGAGATGTTGCCAATGTAGCATATATTTTATTAAATTTATGCTTTTTATTTCTTCAGCGATCCTGCCACTCTGTCTTACTGCAGCTCGCAGTGGTCCTTCAGCACCTTGAGTTCCGTTACCCAACTTTCAGCGCGTTGTTGTGGGTAAGTCAGCATGAATTCAGATAAAACTTTAATAACTTTAATAACTTTTTGAAACCTTTTAAAGTAAATGAATAAAAATGTCAACACAACTAGCATGACTAATCTTTACTTAAACCAAAAACTTAACAGTGCAGCAATTAGGCTTAGCAAAAACTTGTGTAAAGGTACATAAAAACATAAATAGCTAAATTTTTAACAATAAATAAATAATGTCAAGTCAAGTCACATTTATTTATATAGCCCTTAATCACAAAAATGTCTGAAGGGACTGCACAGGATTACAATTACACCATTACCTGATCTTAAACCAACATGCAGGCAAGGAAAAACTCAAAACCTCAGCGTCAGGACAAAAGAAACCTTGAGAAGGGGCCTCACAAGTGGTAATCTCCCTTCCAGGATGACATGGGTGGAATAGATTTAGCATTGAGTTACAGTACACAAACAATAGTAAACATCAATAAAAGAGAACACCAGGTAACATGTTGAAATTTGTCCGGAAAGTGCATGACAGCAACAAGGCCCCCAGCCTGTAATCTAGTCCAGAAGGTCCATGACGGCAATGACGCACCTTCCCATCTCTGCCAGCTGGCCAATGCAGGCATTGCATGCTTCAGGTCAGACGCTGGTCCGCTGACTCATCTCAAATCGTCCTTCTCCTTCGTATCACCTCCAGCCAGGCAGTCGTAAAAAGACAGGACAATACAAAATAAGAGGTGGGCATCAATCATACGCTTTTGAATAGAAGTGTGTCTTAAGTCGAGATTTAAAAACTTCCACTGAGGTTTCAGATCTTATCTCCAGAGGCAGAGCATTCCACAGCACCGGGGCCCAATTGGAGAACACTCTCGAGCCTGCAGACTTCTTGGCTGTCGGAGTCACAAGTTGACCGGCATTTTCGGAGCAGATGCTCCGTGCAGGAACATAGAGGGAAATCAAATCAGAGAGATAAGAGGGTGCAAGTCCGTGTAAACATTTGTATGTTAATAAGAGAACCTTAAAGTCACATCTGTGGACTGGGAGCCAGTGCAAGTTGGCCAATACAGGAGTAATATACTCAAATGTTTTTGTCTTAGTCAAGAGTCTCGCTGCCGCATTCTGAACCAGCTGTAAACTTTTGATGCTAGACATCAGGAGACCAGGAAGCAATACATTACAGTAATCAAGCTGAGAAGTAATAAACGCATGAATTGAAACCTCTGCATCTGATTGGGACAGCATCGAACGAATCTTCGCAATATTACAGAGGTGGTAGAAAGCTATTAAATAAATATTTTTCACGTGTGACTAAAAACTGATTAGGATAAAATATTACACCTAGATTTTTGACCGAGTCACTATGGGTGATATTACATTTGTCTAGGTTCAGGGCAGTGTTTGAAAACAACTCACGACAATGAGCTGGACCAATAATCAACATTTCAGTTTTTTCTGGGTTAAGGCGCAAAAACTTAAGTGACATCCATCTTTGAATCTCAGTAAGGCAAGCCTCCAGATTTCTACAACTTAACTGTCCAGTTGTCTCCAGTGGTACATACAGTTGAGTGTCATCTGCATAACAATGGAAACTAATATCATACTTGCGGATAATGTCACCAAGCGGAAGCATATAAATGCTAAAAAGAAGGGTGCCAAGTACAGAGCTCTGTGGAACGCCACACAGGACATTATAGTGTTTAGAGGTCAGATTGCCGTAATTAACACATTGCATCCTGTCTGACAGGTAGGACCTAAACCACGAGAGTACAGTTCCTGAGATACCAATGCATTCCAGATGAACAAGTAATATGTTGTGGTCGACAGTATCAAAAGCAGCACTGAGATCCAGCAGCAGTATCATTGATGAGGCACCGAAATCTATTGCTAAAAGGAGATCATTGGTTACTTTAGCCAGGGCTGTCTCAGTAGAGTTATTTGCCCTAAATTCTAAATGTCAATACAACCAACATGGCTTAAATCAACTAAAAACAAAAAGTGCATCAAAATTTTAACAGAGCTGGCGAATTAAACTCCTGTTTTAGAGCCATATTGACGAACTAATGTTATCGTAGCAACTAATTACTTCCACTGAAGCATGCTTTTTATGGTCTCAATCACAAACACACACGCTTGATTGACATCTAATGCAATGATAAGAGCTAAAATATCTGTCTCCATCTGAACATGCGTCCATAAAACAAGTTAACCACTCTTTTTATAACTATTTCTTCACACACACACACACACACTTTCCTATCACAGACACAGGCATGTTGGTGCGGGTTATCTGAGCTTCCGCTCTAACGTTATTGTTCTTGCTTCTGTGTTTCCGCCCCGATCACTTATCCAATCGGAAAGTGCAGGGTGGGTAGCAAGAAGAGAAAGGGAGGAGTAGAAGCAAGGGAGAGAAAATCTTAGCTTCCTCTGAAACGAAATTCGGCGAGTTGAATAAATAAAAACACCGATACCAATATCCATCAAATTCCCAAATATTGGTGCCGTATCGGCCTACAAGAATATCATTCGACCTCTACGTCCATAATGAAGTCGGTATCTTACTGCACGGGAAATTGTTTCGCAGGTGGATGTCTCACCCGCTGGTGAAGAAAAACAGAAGAGTCGTCCTGGCTTCTTTCCTTCTCCTGTTCACTGGAGTCTGTAAGTTCCATGAAGAACCCACATGTAGAACCAATTAAGTCAATTTGCGCTGTTCCATAAAAACACACACTTGACTGTACAGTAGACCCCCTGGCGACACTACAAATTGCGATTCTCAAGGAAAAAGGAAAAAGGCAAATGCAGTTTGTGTGTGTATGAGTGGGCAAGCTACATTCCTCATATGTCTTTAAGATGCCTGTCTGCTATTTGTCGACGTCATATAAGATGCCTATCTGCTATTGGCTGAACTCCCTCCCACATCGTTGATTTGTCTATCTTTGTTTAGTTCACGATCTCATATGATAAACTTTAATCTGTTTAGCTAGAGTCTCAAGACTTGATACTAAAGAGAGGAGCAAAAATATGATAACCATGGAAACTATGCTTTTGATGATCAAAAAATATGCAAAAGCTATGCACAGTGTTTGTACATCTGTAAGAATATACAAGAAGCTGATCTGCTATTGGTTTGCAAAATGGCGTCATTAATACCCCAATATGCTATAGGCTGAACTACCTCCCACAATGCCTTTATTTAACTTCTTTTCAGTTCAGACTCAAAAATGCAAGACGTGCAAAAACATGATAACCATTGCTGGAAGCTTGAGATAATAAATAAACAATAATAAGGCACATGCATTGCTACCCTCTCGCTAAGGAATATTCCTGTTAACCGAAACTTGGGAAAATTTTGGAGAATAAGTAGTCGTTTAAAGATACAAAGTCCTATAATACATATTTGCATCACACCATCATTAAAATGCTGATATACTATCGGCCGAAGTCCCTCCCACAACGCCAAGAATCGTTTCTCGTTCTTTGTTCAGTTCTTGTAACAAACTTTATTTTGTTGAGCTTTGGGTTCCCATAACTTGCAGTTATGATAAAGGGGGAAGCAAAAACATGGACCATGGAAAGGAAGCTTGAGATAACCAAGAAATACGAAGAAGGCGAGCAAATGGCTATGCTCGCTAAGTTGCATGGCTGTAACCACTCGACGTTCAGGATAATTATTAGGATCTTTTTAATCCATGACAATCTCTGCAAGAGTAAATTTAAAAGCAGTTTTAATATGAATTCATCATCTCCTCCCCTTTCTGCATCCACCTGCTACTCGACTGTACCAGCTCAAGTCACTTCAGACCATGTCATGATTTGTCAACTGCCTTCACCGGCGCTCACCCTTTTAGCCCCAGCTGCCACTCATTCCCTAATTAGTCCTCTTCCTATTTAAGCACGTCATTCTCGTTCACTCCTGGTCAGTCCGTCAGCCAACCTAAGAGCATGCAAGGCAAGCACTTTTGACTCTGGCTCCCGTTTTGATCCCGGCCTGTTTCCTGTATCAATCCCTGATCCAAGCTCCGTTCATCTGTCCCGGCTACCCGTATCCTGATTCTGTTTCATGTATCGATCCCAGATCCAAGCTCCGTTCTCCTATCCCGGCTACCCGTACCCTGATTCTGTTTCCTGTATCGATCACCTATCCCTGGCTTCCCACTCATCCTTTCTACCCGACTTGTTCCAATCTCCGACCGCGCTCTGCGTCCGTCCCGGCTTTCCGAGTACCATCCCGAGAAGATCCGGTTCCACCTGCTCCACTTTCCTAGCCAGCCTCTCGTCTTGGGTCATCCCTGTTGGTTCAGCACAACCCTCACTTCAACTGGCGGACAGGGGCGATTCTGGAGTGGGGGGTTGACTGCGACCAGACCTGCTTAGGCACAGGCCCTCATCCCGTCCGGTCCGGGCCTGCTCCTTCACCGCCCAATCTGTCCAAGGTTCCCGACTGCTGCCACCAGCTTCAGGAGGTCTTCAGTAACCTGGGCGTGAGCTCGTGCTGCCCTGCGTCGGGCTGTCAGCGCGTACTCCATTGGAGCCAGCCGTCCGAGGAATACCCGCCTGCCTGCGACGCCCGCCCCATCCCTTAATAAAGCATTGTGTGAAGCGTTACGCATTTGGGTCCCCTGCTTGTACCGGTCGTGATAGACAAATATCTATCAAAATCGACTTTTCAATTTTTTGTCATGTTATTTTATCATACACATGCGTAATATATAAGCAGTACTCATTATTTACTTTTTTTATGTTATTTTAAGCTTTTATCTGTGGTACTTGTAATACATAAGATAATTACTGTAGGTTTTCTATTGCTTGCCGAACTACAATTTCACTTCAGAATGGACTTATTTCATATCCCGGTCGTCTACTATATTTTAAAGGGTGTAGCGCTCGGTGTGTTTTGGCCTACTCAAGGGTACTTCCACTTTGCAAAATTACTGTTTACCACAAATAATTTCCTTCCTGCCATCCTGCTAATTCTCAGTGTGCTCTTTGTTTGTAGTTCTTATTTTCACTGGCGTTGTCATACAGCTTAATCCAATTGCAGGTAAGAAAAATACAGATTTGAGTATAAGTAAATTGATGTATCTGTGGAAACATTGCTTAAGTCACGGTGGGCAAACTCAATAAACTCAGGGGCCACATGGTAGAAAAAGATTTTACAGGGGCAGGACTATTAGATTAAGGAAAAAGAGCGAGGGAGATAAAGAGAGCATGTGAGGGAAACGAGGAGAGAAAGAAAAAAAAGACACAAAGAGAAAAGGAATGAAAGAGACAGAGAAAAAGAAAGAGGAAAAAAATAAAGAAGAGAAAGACAGAGAGAAATAAACACTATGAGAGAGAAATACAATTAAAAAGAACAGCAAGAGAAAGAGAGTAAGATAAAAATAGAGACAGTGGCAGAAAGAAAGAGAGGGAATAGAAAGACAGATTGGGAAAAAAAAAGAATGAGCAACCCGAAAAAAAAAATGATTTAATGAATCGCAAGGTTTGTGCTTGTTTTCAGTGACCTGTAGCACCTACCAGAGAGGAACAGCTAAAAGAGGTGGGAATTGTCTTTCATAATGTTGGCAATGTCCTCTAGACTGGGATGGAGCAGCCGATGATCTTTTGGGCTGTGTTGATTACTCTTTGAGTAGCCAATGGTTACAAGGTAGTGTTGACTGGCCTAAGTTTTATGTACACCAGATAATAGTGTAGGGGGGGATTTTCTGATTAAAATTGTTTTGTGGAAGCAATCCAATTGTATTCGGCCATGTATATATGAAATGAGAGTTTAGTAGGGACCAATCACAGCTCACGTCTTTGCAGTCGCGAAGCAATGGTAGTGGTAAATTGCATTTTTGTATATTTTTCAACATTTTTTCACTATTTTTTCCTTGTTTAATTGATTTATTGCCGTGTTAAGATGCAGCAATGGAGGGGGATACTAAAAATAGGGGCAAAAAAAAATTGAATGGGGGCAGCACGGCGGCGCAGTGGTTAGTGCGTGTGCGGCACAGTTCTAAGGTCTTGGGAACCTCCTGTGTGGGTTCAAATCCAGCTACCGGACTTCCTGTGCGGAGTTTGTATGTTCTCCCCGTGCTTGCATGGGTTTCCTCCGGGCACTCCGGTTTCCTCCCACATTCCAAAGACATGCATTTCAGGTGGATTGGCCGGTCCAAATTGTCCCTAGGTGTGAATGAGCGAGCGAGTTGTCTGTCCCTGTGTGCCCTGCGATTGGCTGGCAACCAGTTCAGGGTGTCCCCTGCCCACTGCCCGATGTTTGCCCCAGCGACCCTACTGAGGATAAGCGGTGCAGCTAATGAGATGAGATGAGATATTTAAATGGAGGAAAACTAACTGCCAACAAAACAAAACAAAATCTTCAAGACAAGATTTTTGAAAATGAGATTTAAGTTTTTTTATCTTTTTGAAAATATCTTTTTTAACTGGGATAAATTATGGGGGTATATATTTAAAAATTAAAAAGTATTTTCTTTTATTTTTTTCTTCTTTTCTTTTCTCGTTTCCCCTTTTTTCCTTATAGTTCCAGGGGGAAAATAAAGAGTTGAGTAATGACCACCACTTACCAGCCTGTTCTGCAAAACAATATATTCCAATTTATCTTGGTGTACAAAGTATGCTAGAATGTGCCCTTTTCGCATTATTTTTTTAACTATATTTGCTCCTTTATTAACTGGACTTACTACAGTCTTTAGATGCTAGAATTAAATTAAAAAAAAAACTTTTAAAGCCCCAGTGTGTAATACTTGACACCTAGATGGCACTGTTGTCTAATGCAGACAAAAACCAGTGCCAAGAGCTTAGCGTAGTAGCAAATGATGCTAGACAAACATTGTGCTGACCTAACTAAAAGAAATACAAATTTCTCGACCTATATATATTTTTTTAAATAATATTGGTATGATAGCAGTGTTCTCGTTTGCCCGCGTCCCTGCGTCCTAGACGCATCATTTTTGCTGGGGACTCATAGTGTTAAATCAACGTGCGTCCCCGGGACGCAACTTTTTTTACACAAAATTGTCATTATTATCAGTTTACTTTTTTTTCAACAATGATTTACCGCACTCCAAACTTTTCGTCAGGCAGATCAGCCATTGTTGTTTTGGTCACGCGGTTCGAGTTTTCGTCTGCACGCCGATCTCGGCAAACGAGATCTCGTTGCTTCGAGATTACGTCATTGTTGTGTTGGTTGTCGTCGAGGGAAGGTGAAGGCTAAGTATGCCTCCGTATTAGGTGGAAATCAACACAAAATTGGTAATTTCTTCAGCGTCAGTAATAAGTCGAAACATAATGCAGAAACTGATAACAACGGCAATAATTCTGGCACGAAAAAACGGCGGAGAGATTCTTCGGAAGATCGCGGAGGCAAGCAAAACACGTGTGTTGAAACGAACGATTCGACGAAAGAAATTAAACAAAAGAATACTAGCAAGAAAAGGACTTTTCTGCCAAAATGGATTAAGTTATATTCCTGCTTACGCTATGAGGAGGATGATAATGGATTGGACCTTGAGAAGGCATTACAACTGTGGTGGGACAGCAAACCACGAAGAATATATTAACTGAAAAATCTGAAGTGATAACTGCTTTGTATTACCAATTAACTGATGATTAAAACTGCATGAATATGTAGATTAATATTTCAGTAATATTATTTTGTATAATGGACAATATTGTGAACTGAAAAATCTGAAGTGATAACCGGACCATGGTGGGAGAATTCTCTTACCTCTCACGAGGAGAGGGCCCCTCACCACAGGGCAAATATATATATATTCATTATTTATATACGATTGCAGGGTATATATATATATATGTTCAAGAGAGAGAGAGAGAGAGAGAGAGAGAGAGAGAGAGAGAGAGAGAGAGAGAGAGAGAGAGAGAGAGAGAGAGAGAGAGAGAGAGAGAGAGAGAGAGAGAGAGAGAGAGAGAGAGAGAGAGAGAGAGAGAGAGAGAGAGAGAGAGAGAGAGATTTAAGTTTTTCTAATATGATGATTAATAATTCTCAAGACAAACCCAACTGAAAAAGACATTATTTTATGTTAATTTAATAAAATTAGAGATTCCATTGTTTTTTTCCCTTATAGGCGTTTCTAGCGCTATCGTCTTTGTGCCGGGATTCCTGCTCCTCATCCCCGGAGGTAAAGACAAATCTCCTATTAGCTTGAAATTCAGGCCGAACACCTCTTTTTTTCACATTCCAGAGCAAGTGGTGCGAATAATAATAACATTGTAAACTTCCTGCAGTGTATCATGTGATCTACATCAGCTGTGCAGTCCGTGGAAAAAGAGGCTTCAAGTTGTTTTACCTTCCTTATTTTGAAAAATGAGACGTTACCAAGCACTACATTAACCACTTGCTTGGTCCATGCTTGGCAGCATACTGATGTATTTTATCAATATTGTTTTGTTAGAATGACCACTGACATTTGATTCCTTTGGCTTTTTCCACTATATGAACTAACCTGTGTTAGCAATTTTTGCTATGTGAATACTGACTGTGAAATTGCAATAAAATCCTTTGTAGAGTTTAATTGCGAGGAGTCCTTAATAAGGTTGTCTGTAGCGAGAGCAAACAATTTCCTCCAGACAGGACAGAGAGCCGCCCATAATTCTCTGGGCTGTGTTGATGACTATAAGGTTTTCGTGTCTACAACAACGGTTCGTACATTTTCTTGAAATCCTTAAATTCTTGACTTCTAATGTTGGGTTTTTAAGGTCAGGAAAATGGCTGAATTTTGTCTGAAATGCTTGACAATGCTTGAAAATGTTGCTATTGCCATGTTTCTTAGGACCAGCTCAAAATAGCACAAATTATGTGGTAGCAGCAAGATAGCAGCTTTATTTTAGTCACCAAAAAGAAAACATTATTTTCATCTGCGCTAGATTTCTTCCTTTGAGGGTACTGGAAAAGTTGAAAAAAGGCCTTAAAAGTGCATGAAAAATGCTTAAATTTGCCAATGAAAAAGGTGTAGGTAAGCATGAGCTGACAATGTCCTCCAGACTGGGCAGAGAGCAGCCCATCCTTATTGGGCTTTTTTGATGACTATAAGGTTTTTCTGTGTACAACTGTGCTCCCAGCATACTACACTGTGCACTTTTCTGGGACTTTCAAAACCATTTTTCCAATTACTCCAGTACCATTCAAAGAGGAAATCCAGTGTGAATCGTGTATTTTTCAAAGTCACAAATATATAATTTTTAATCTTGTGTGTGCATTTATGAGGACATGATAATTAGATCTTAGGTAAAATCAAAATGTTTGTTTTTGAGACAAATCTCTCCCCAGATAATTTGGGTAAAAATGACAATGATAATAATATGTAGCTTACATTTTCAGTTGCAGAAAGTTTTTCCCATTTAAATTTACCATTGACCGAGACCTGTATTTTTTTACATGGCCCATAATAAATGTCCATAATTGATACGTATTCCTTACACTAATACACATTTCTTAGTACCCTTTTCAGGTGCAGCATCCACCTGTCCCATAAGGGTAGGTGACTCTTCATAGGACAATGCAATAAAAACTAATGCTCGCTGTGGTTAATCAAAAGAGAACCAAAACTGTAAAGGCAAAGCCACCAGAGGGCTCAGTGTCGACATCATCTTTTAGCAGCTTTTTGGAAACATGGCAACAATTTTAAGCATTTACAAGCACTTCACCTAAAATTTGAGCACCTTTCAATCTTTGAAAAAAGAACATTTTTTTACGGACGAAACAGATAAAAAAAAACGTTACTTAGCAATACCGACTACAAAGACACAGAAGAGGAGGAGCACCCATAGCCTCACATAAAAAACTTAAAAAGGGTGCGAAACACCAGCTACTATATATATATATATATATATATATATATATGTATATATACAATGTCTCCTTTTTTTAGTTCATGGGCTAGCTTGCTGTTCTGCTTACAGAGCCTGTTAAGATAAGTATAAGGGCTTTAAATGTGCTACTTTATTTAATTTATACTATTTTTATTTTATTGTTTATTAAATCACTTGAATTTACGTTGCTTATTTAAATCTACTTTGAAACTGGGGCGGCAGTAGCTCAGGAGGTAGAGCGCTCTTCTTGGGATCAAGGGATCCCAGTCCGAATCCCGGCTCGTCCGTGTTACATGTCGAAGTGTCCTTGGGTAAGACTCTGAACCCCTAACACCCCCAATAAGCAGGTCAGCGTCTTACATGGCTGCAATACAAGGCCGCTATTGGGAAATATGAAGCACACTGTAAAGCGCTTTGGGAAGTCATTGACTTGAAAAGCGTTATATAAATGCAGATCATTTCAAATTAATGTTTATTTGTTTTGTTTTTTTACTCAAGTATTTTGATGACTACTTTTACTTCTACTTGAGTGATATTATTCTGTGGTAACAGCACTTATATTTGAGTAAATGTTTTGGCTACTCTACCCACCTCTGGGCAAGTACAGACAACGTCCAATCTCTTTTTAAACCAGGGGTGTCAAACTCGTTTTAGCTGGGGGCCACAAATGCTATAAAAAATCTCACGGGAGCCAGACTAGTAAGTTTAAGAGAAAGAGAGAGGGAGAAAAAGACAGAAAGAGAGGGAGGGAAAGAGAGAGCGATAAACAGGGAGAACAAGGGAGACAGAGTAACCGTGAGAGAAAAAAAAGAGCAGAATAGAGATATGAAGAGAAGAAGGGGAAAATAATATAGAGAGAAAAAGAAAGTGAAAAAAGAGAAAGATAAAAAGAATAAGAGAAGTGAAACGACAGAAAGAAAGAGTCAGCAGGAGAAAAAGAGACAAAGTGAGGTGAGAGAGAGAGGTCGAAAAAGGGAACGAAAGAGGGTGAGAAAGAGAAAAATAGAAAGAAAGAGGATTAAAGTGTAAATTCGAGAGAGAAAATAGAAAGAGAGCAAGACAGAGAAAAACAGAGTGAGAAATAGAGAAAAAGAGAGAGGAAGAGAGTGAACAGGAGAAAGAAAAAGAGGGAGAAATAAATAAAAATGAAGCGAGTCAGAGAGAAATTGAGAAATACTACCACAATTGTTTTGCAAGTGTTAACTGGCTTTGGTGACATCCGGTGGAAATATTTAAAACTACAGCTCATTTTCCTTTTGCCCTTCTCTCACTGTTGTCTTGCGGGCCAGATTTAAACCATTGTTGGGCCTGATCCGGCCCCCGGGCTGCCTGTTTGACACATGTGTTTTAAACGATGCCATTATAATTTCGACCAATACTTCCTACCAGCAGAAGTCGCTGCTAGGCAAAACCTAACAAACTTGAATCGGCAATGTGCTCTATGCACGACTTACTTCCGCGTTCGAGTAAGGATGGTTAGTCATTTCCGGTCTCTCGAAAAACAGCACGAACAAAGCGAGAAATCACGTCATGGCCGAATAAATTTATACACGTTCTTTGTTGGAGTTGCCGAAGATCACGGTAAATGCTGTCCGGAGAATTGTCTGAGCGTCCAGCGCAGCACCACAGACCAAACTTGAAAAAGCAAGAGTAACTGCGTCACATTTCGGGGATGGCAGTCATGATGCTCTAAGCAAAGCAGAAAACCTGGCAGAAAGACTCATCCGAGGAACACGACAAACTGAACACGTGAAGAGGGGTTTGCAAATAGAATCAAGTGCCTTAAAGGATCATGCCGTTTTTAAAAAATGTGAACCTAACCACGTGTGGGATAGTGGTTCATCCAGATGCACCGTGGTTGGGTGCATCACCTGATGGTCTGGTATATGACCCTATTGAGCGACCATCATTTGGACTCGTTGAAATTAAATGCCCAAATATACAAAGTTACATAGATTGCAAGTACCTCAAAATTGATCATGGTGTGCATGAGCTGAAAGAAAGCCATTGCCATTATTGACAAGTCCAGGGGTGGTTGCTAATTACAGGACTTGAACGGTGTGACTTTGTTATCTTTGTCAATTGAAGACATACTTGTGCAGCGCATTCACAGAGACAATGCTGTGTTGCATTGTATAAAACAAAAAGTTTACTTGCTTTTCTAGTACACATATATGCAATACTTTTATTAAAAAGTCAACGAGCTGCAACGAGAGCCATGGGTGCAATTTAAAGAAAGCAAAAACCATAACACAAAATTCAACACTAAAGCATATTGCAGGTAAGTCATCAGGAGTCAAATATCTATACACATCTGTGGGCATTGGCTAAGGGGTCCGAGCTTTGTCGGCTACCTCAAGAGCTACTTTTAACAACTAAGTCGTCTATTCGATTATTGAATACCCACTGTTTTCGTAATTCGGAGTTTTGGGGAAACCTATGGAAGCTTAGGACCGAATTACAAGTAGCTGATGCTGTGCATTGAGGTACACTGCAGTGGTGGCTGACCGAACTGTCTCCTCGTTTTTGAAAACAAACATCCGTGCGTTTACGAGCCATTCTGACCGTCGGTGGGCATAAGAAGAGTTGAAATTAATTGCCAATCAATAACGTCAAAAGCATATCCGTATTCGGCTTTGGCGAGTTTGTTGCAAGCATATATTGACACCAATGCTGACCGGAAACCTCCAACCATCCTGAGATTTTCCGGAAAAACGTCATCATCTCTCTCGCATAGAGCCTATTTCCGGCAAACATCGACTTTTGACGTCGCTCCTAACTCGACCAAGGATGGAGGAGGAGGGACGAAAGCTTCTCGAAGAAGGAATCAGTAAAAAATTGCTCAGCCCGGGGAAAGGGCAGCTTTCGACCTTTCCCGATGGAACTAAGGTAAAATCAATTTAATGTAAGCATTACTGAATCTAATCTAGGGACACTTAGCAAAAGCCACGGAGCGCTTTCGCTAATGCTAACTTGTAGCTGTTGTCATATCTCGGCTAACACGTTTTGATGTGTTTTAGGCTTGCTAAACGCATTTGTGGATTTATGATACAACACTCACGCGCACATAATAACTTGGTTGTTAATTGTTTGGTGTTTTTATAATGTAGGGCCAACTAGTATTGCACCCCCCCCTTTTTTCCCCCTGTTTTTTTTTGTCATCCGATGGAAGGATATGGGCGGGACGTGTTTGCCATGTTTATCACTGTTGATTGGTAAGATTTTGTAACAATCAACCTTTCCTGTTTCTGATTGGCTGAGGTAGAAAACAGTTTTCTTTTGAGTGTGTGTATTTTTCCGTTTTTAAAAGATCAAAAGCGTTATGTTGTCCAATAAAAAAAAAAATAAAGCCTATTCGTAATCCATCCAGAATAATTTTTTGATTATAGCAATTATTCATATATTTCATGGAAAAACAGTTTTGCAGTAATGTATGGCCTTTATTTTCATTATACAGGTGTATAACGGAACCCCCCTATTTTCAAGTAAAATAGTTAAAACAATTTAAAAAAAGAATAAAACTGTCAAAATCAATGTATTCATGATATACAATAGATGTGTGCATACTTACTGTTGCAGATGTATTGTACATTGTGTTTTGGGGACACTGAAAAAAAATATCCTCGCTCACTCCGAAATTCGTTTCTGTTTGTTGATTTTCTAAAGTGCCCATCGATTGTTTATTTAATAATTTATTAAGGAGTGATTATTTTCTAAATCTTAAAGGGACAGTGTGTAATATTTAATACCTCCCAGTGGTACAAAAACTTTTGTCCAGTAAAAAAAACATTGATCTGAATACTAGGCATTATACCAATGTCAATGTTTATTAAAAAACGTAGGTCGAGAAATGTGCATTTCATTCTCATATTACAATCTCTACTTAGCTCGGCCATGTTTGTCTGCCGTCTTGTTGCAGGCTGTGGCGTTGTTTTTTGTTTGCATTAGACAACAGTGCCCTCTCGTGGTCAAATATTACACACTGGGGATTTAAACAAGCACACAAAACTGTCAAAAAATGTTTGTATATCTTGACTATGTCGTTTTTGTTTTTGCTGCTGTTGGTGTCGGTGGATTTATTCAGACCAATGACAATCAACTTTGGCCTGGACGGATCTATCGACACTAACAAAGATGTTATATAATGAAATTGTGAATATGCTTGATTGCCATTGAGATTTTCGAGGTGGGTTGTTCAAAACTCACATTGTGTTTGCTGTTAAAATCGTCATATTGGAATATAATATTGTGAATATGCTTGATTGCTGTTGTGTTGGTCATAATTGTTTTCTGTTGTTGGTGTTGGGGGATTTGTTCAGGCCAATCAACTTTGGCCTGGACAGATCTATTGACACTAACAAAGATGTCATATAATGAAATTGTGAATATGCTTGATTGCTAATAGGATTTTCGAGAAGGGTTGTTCAAATCCTCACTATGTGTTTGCTGGTAATAACATCATATTGGAACATAATATTGTGAATGTGCTTATTGGTTTTTTTTTTTTTGTTATTAGTGTCAATAAATTTGTTCAAACCCAAAAAAATCTTGACTATGTATAGGAAGATGTATATTCATATTCCATTACACTATCCTATTTTTGCATATTGTTGCTAATACTGTCGTTGCACTCTTTTCTAGACCAGTCTACCGGCATTCGGGCCCCGGTGCTGTGGAATGATTTGTCCCCAATCTGCAACCTCAGGGGAATTGTTTAAATCTAGGCTTAACAAACTTCTATTCCATAGCTTATGAATGACATATGTTTCACGTTGACAATATCTGTGTATTATTTCTTATTGCAACATCCGTTGCAGCCTGGTCACCATGGAAGGGAAATTATCTCATGTGCGGCCCCATCTCAAGGTTTTTGTTTACCTCATGTTGAGGTTTTGAGTTTTTCCTTGCCCTCATGTAGGTTTTTGTGTCGTCTGAAGTTTGCAATAATCTGTGGTCTGTGCAGCCCATTGAGACTCCTTGTGATAAAGGATTATACAAATAAACATGACTTGACTTTATATAAAAATATTTCCCAAATTTGTTTTGGGGATTATAGAGTTGTTTCACCCCCCTGCAAATATAAATTATGATATGTTTTTTTTCACATGACATGGACAAAATTATGAAAAATGATCAATTATCCCACAGGTGACTTTTGTGTAGTTTTAGTTGCTTTGAAAGGCACCATGTGTATATATAATATATATATATATATATATATATATATATAAACTGCCTTCTTATACTGGACTATCAAAAGGCAATACTGTGTTATTAATAAATAAAAAAGGACACTTTGTATATGTGTGTCCTTACCGTGTTGTTCCTACTATAATAATTAGGCCAAGAAAGTTCCGTTAGCCCCTGGTACTTCTACCTCCGGTCTTGCTGGGCTTTTCGTTACGGAGAAATTTAATTTAGTGATCAATTTCAGCATATATAATTTAATTCATTCCAAAGAAAGTTAAATTGTTACATGTCACAAATGGCAGAAAATGTTTTGGATTTTATTTTTGGCTCCAGGAACTTTCTATTCGAGAACAAGAACCGAGAAGTGGCATTTTTTTTGACAGCCTTCTAAAATTCTTAGAACTGTCATTCATAACAATATAGTTTACGAGAAGGGATATATTTGGCAGTGAAGGGTAAATATTAAATGGTCGGTTAGTGGAATCCCTCAATCACAAGGGTTGTAGGGGCACCATTTCCTTTGGTGTGTCTTGGCCAAGTACAGCCTGGTGGCACCCATCCCACTCCAGGCCAAAACATGGAATAAAAGACTTAAAAGAGAAATATGAAATAAAAAAAGAACTGAGAAGTGTCTTTTCGGAAAAATCTTTTGGGGACAGCCTTCTGAAATTCTTACGAGGTTTGATGTGGCACTTCAGTGTAAACATGTAATAAAATACTTAAAAGAGAAATATAAGTTAAAAAAAACACTGTTAGTATAAATGGGCTATCTATCTTTAGGGTTTTTTTCTTATCATTCTATATTTTTTCTCCTTGTTAATTGGACTTATTGCGGATGCTAGAATTGAGAGGGAGAATAGTAGAAATTGTGAAAATATTTGAAATTAAAACACTAATTGCCAACAAAACAAGAAAAAAAATGTTCCAAAATACTTTGAGCTAGGTTACAGGTTGAAACAGGGTTAGGGCTAGGGTTACAGCTAAGGCTAGGTGTTGGGCTAGGGTTAGGAGCCAGGGTTTGGGCTGTAAATAAGGGTTTTAGGGTTCTGAAATAAGGTTGGGGAGAGAGTTGAACTTGAAACTAATGCTTAGGCCCCTGTTAGTTTAATCGGCACTGGATTATTTTTTTTAATTTAATTTTTTTTTTTTTATTGGTACTGGAAAATTTGGAAAATTGGCTTTTAAAGTCCTTAAAAAGTGCTTGAATTTGCCCATAAAAAGTTGTATAAACACTTTATATTCTAAATAGCGCTGCTCTTCCAGGTGGTCTTCCACTACCGCACCAGCCTATGTGATGGCACAGTCCTGGATGATTCCAGGAACATGGGGGGCTGCAGCAAACCGATGGAACTTATCCTGGGCAAGAAGTTCAAATTGGCAGTCTGGGAGCGAGTGATCATCACGATGAGACAAGGAGAAATCGCAGAGTTCACGTGCGACATCAAAGTGAGTGAGCCCGTCGCATCATGTGTCAGACATGTCATATCTGAATTTTTTTTGCCTTCAGCACACTGCCCTCTATCCACTGGTGTCCCAATCACTGAGGAACATCAGTATTGGGAAAGACCCTTTGGAAGGTCAGAGGCATTGCTGCGGTATCGCCCAAATCCATTCCCACCACTCTCTGGGACACAAAGACCTGGACCACCTTCAGGCTAATCCTCAACCGCTAGTCTTCACCATTGAACTGACAGAGGTGGGTTCAAGACGACCTATTCTATCTCAAGGGTTACCAACATGGTGCGTACGGGCACCAAGCAGCCCCCAAAGGTAACCCACCAGTGATTGTTTATTATGATCATATAGGAAATTTGATTTCTAACTTGGATGAAAAATTATTGACAGATTAGTGTCTTTAAATACATGATCTATTCTTCCAAAATTCTTGTAAAATTAGCCTATGATTTACTGTGTTTCCCTTGGACCTTTGTGCGACCCTGGTTGGTGTACAGTCTAAGGGGGTCCACGGGCATGATTCCCAATGAGAAAATGTTGTACACTTTAAATTCAAGCGCACATCAACTCAAGTCAAGTCACATTTATTTATTTAACCCTTAATCACAAAAATGTCTCAAAGGACTGCACAGGATTACAATCACACCATTACCTGATCTTAAACCAACAACGGGCAAGGAAAACTCAAAACCTAAGCATCAGGAAAAAAACCTTGAGAAGGGGCCTCCCCACACTAGGTAACATGTTGAAATTTGTCCGGAAAGTGCATGACAGCAACGAAGCCCCCAGCCTGTAAACTAGTCCAGAAAGTCCATAACAGCAACGACGCAGCTTCCCACCTCTGCCAGCTGGTCAATGCAGGTGTTGACATGCTTCAGGTCAGACGCTGGTCTGCTGACTCATCTCAAATCGTCCTTCTCCTTTTTATCACCACCAGCCAGGCAGTCGGAAAAAGACAACAATTCAAAATACGAGATGGGCATCAATCATACGCTTTTGAATAGAAGTGTGTCTTAAGTCTAGATTTCAAAACTTCCACTGAGGTTGTAGATCTTCTCTCTGAAGGCAGAGAAATCCATAGCACCGGGGCCCGGATGGAGAACGCTCTCGAGCCTGCAGACTTCTTGGCTCTCGGAGTCACAAGTAGACTGGCATTTTCCGAGCGGAGGCTCCGTGTAGGAACATAGGGGGGGAAATCAAATCTGAGAGATAATAAGGTGCAAGACCATGCAAACATTTGTATGTTAATAAGAGAACCTTACAGTCACATCTTAAGTGAACTGGGAGCCAGTGCAAGTTGACCAATACAGGAATAATATGCTCAAACTTTTTTGTCTTAGTCAAGAGTCTAGCTGCCGCATTTTGAACCAGCTGCAAACTTTTGATGCTAGACATCCGGAGACCAGAAAGCACTACATTACAGTAGTTACGCCGAGACGTAATAAACACATGAATTAAAACCTCTGCATCTGATTGGTACAGCATCGGACGAGTCTTCGCAATATTACGGAGGTGGTAGAAAGCTATTCTAGTAATATTTTTCACGTGTGACTGAAACGACAGATTACGATCAAATATAACACCTAGATTCTTGTCACTATGGGTGATACATACCTGCTAAGTACTACGGTTTTGCCGTAATGAGTACGGTTTTCTTGAACCCACTAAGGTGTTACGTTGGACCAAAAAAACTACGGGTTTCCCCTTAAAAAATTAAATAAATAAAATCGTAAAAACATTCCGCCGCAAGATGGAGACCAAGTACCATTTCAAACAAAAGTCTATTGGTGCTGCCAGAATCAACTCCTTGCCCTGAAGAATTCTCACGCCAGCGTGATGAGGGGGCCCTATCGTGGATGCAGTGCCGGAGCTAAGGCTAAGCGGCTAGCAGCGTTATAAGTCTTCGGTGCCATCTGTAATCATGGCAAATGTGAACTCTATACCAAATAAGACAGACGAACTGGCTGTGCTGGTGAAAAACAAAGCGCACAGGAAGTGCAGTTTGCTGTGTTTTACGCAAACGTGGCTCACGTCTAGCATCCCGGACTCTAACGTAGAGCTACCTGCAGCAACCGGTAGCTACCGCAGCTACCGTAGCTACCCTAGCTAACCTCCTCTCCGATTGCTGTGGGAATCGGAGAGGAGGTGGACTCGCTAACACGAGGTGGTGTATGCCTGGGCACAAAGATTTAAATATATATATATATATATATATATATATATATATATATATATATATATAATCACAGTGGGACCTCGCTACTTCGCGCTTCGACGTTCGAGGGTTCAGAGCTTCGCTATCCATAATTTTTAAAAAAATTGTTTTTTTTAGCATTTTTGAAGGGGCGTCGCTACTTTGTGGTTCCACGTTCGCGGTTTCAGAGCTTCGCAGGTCTAAAAAATAATAATATAATAAAATAATTATTATTATTTATTTTTTTTATTTTTATTTTTTTTAGCATTTTTGATGGGGCGTCGCTACTTCGCGGATTTTCACTTATCGCAGGTGGTTTTGGTCCCCATTAACCGCGATAACCGAGGTCCCACTGTGTGTGTATATACTGGACTGTCTCAGAAAATTAGAATATTGTGATAAAGTTCTTTATTTTCTGTAATGCAATTAAAAAAACAAAAATGTCATACATTCTGGATTCATTACACATCAACTGAACTATTTCAAGCCTTTTATTATTTTAATATTGCTGAATTTGGCTTACAGCTTAAGAAAACTCAAAAATCCTATCTCAAAATATTAGAATATCATGAAAAAGTATACAAGTAGGCTATTCAACTAATCACCTGAATCATCTAATTAACTCGAAACACCTTGCGAGGGTTTCCTGAGCCTTAAAAACACTCAGCTTGGTTCAGTAAACTAAATCACAATCTGATCTGACTGCTGTCCAGAGGACCATCATTGATACCCTCCATCAGGAGGGTAAGACACAAAAAGAAATTTCTCAAAGAGCAGGCTCTTCACAGAGTGCAGTTTCAAAGCATATCCACAAAAAGTCTGTTGGAAGGGAAAAATGTGGCCGGAAACGCTGCACAACCAAGAGAGATGACCGCAGCCTTAACAAAATTGTGAAGAAGAGCCGCTTCCAGAATTTGGGGGAGCTTCAAAGACAGTGGGCTGAAGCTGGAGTCCAGGTATCAAAAGCCACAGTTCACAGACGTGTCCGGGAAATGGGCTACAATAGCCGTATTCCCATGGTCAAGCCACTTCTGAACTCAAGACAACGGAAGAAGCGTCTGACTTGGGCTATGGAGAAGAAGCACTGGACAGTTGCAGAGTGGTCCAAAGTCCTCTTTTCAGACGAAAGCAAGTTTTGCATTTCATTTGGAAGTCAAGGCGCCAGAGTCTGGAGAAAGGCTGGAGAGGAGCTTGAAATCCAGTGTCAAGTTCCCACAGTCAGCAATGGTTTGGGGAGCCATGTCAGCTGCTGGTGTTGGTCCACTGTGTTTCATCAAGTCCAGAGTAAATGCAACTGTGTACCAAGAGATTTTAGAGCACTACATGCTTCCATCTGCTGAAAAGCTCTATGGAGATGAGGATTTCATTTTCCAGCATGATCTGGCACCTGCCCACAGTGCCAAAACCACCCTAACTGGTGCACTGACCATGGCATCACTGTCCTTGATTGGCCTGCTAATTCCCCTGACCTGAACCCCATCGAGAATTTGTGGGGTATAGTTAAGAAGAAGATGAAAGACACCAGACCTACAAATGCAAATGAGCTGAAGGCCGCTATCGAAGCATCCTGGGCATCAATAACACCTCAGCAATGCCACAGGCTGATTGCCTCCATGCCACGCCGGATTGATGCAGTAATCCGTGCAAAAGGATTCCCAACCAAGTACTGAGTGCATCAATGGACATTTTCAAATGTTTGATTTAGTTTTGCTGTTATAAAATTATTTTTTTACTTGGTCTGAGGAAGTATTCTAATATTTTGAGATAGGATTTTTGAGTTTTTTTCAGCTGTAAGCCAAAATCAGCAATATTCAAATAATAAAAGGCTTGAAATAGTTCAGTTGATGTGTAATGAATCCAGAATGTATGACATTTTTGTTTTTTTAATTGCATTACAGAAAATAAAGAACTTTATCACAATATTCTAATTTTCTGAGACAGTCCAGTATATATATATATATATATATATATATATATATATACACACAAAATTAAATGTTTTGTTTCTTAATGTATTGAACATTGAAAAGAAAAATATGAGGGTTTTCTATGACTTTGTTATATTAAATACATTATTGAGCCTTAAAGAACTTTGTTTCGATTCGCAAACCAAACCTCAGCTGCAGGGTATGCAATACCTTCCCGGCTCCTTTGGCACTGAACTTTTAATTCCCCACTGCCGTGCCCGGGTAGTGTCGATATGGTCACCACTCAGCGCCCATGTCTGTATGCCAGAATGGGTGCGGGATTGGTCTTCACTTGAATTGGATGTGGTTTTAAAAAGTCTTAAATTTAAATGGTAAAATCCTAGGGAACCTGTAATACCGCATATGTTCTTTACCTAAAAAGGAACTGCGTTCTACACAAACCTTTTACTATTTTTGTGCTATGATTGATCAGTGGAAAAATAACGGTGAACACAATCGGAAAACAATGTATCCAACGATAATCAAACCCAGGTCGTGGCAGTGAGAGTGCCAATCCTTAACCACTGGACCATACCAGCTCAGTAGCCTAGATGGTAGTGTGCCCGCTTTGAGACTGGGAGGTCGCTGGTTCGCGCCTCGGCCGAGACATACCTAATTGGTATAATGGCGGCGCCCTCTGTTGGCTGCGGCTGCATCGACTCGCTACAACGGGTCAGGTGTATCGACATTTCGTTCTGTGTACATTGTTACAAAGAATGACAATACAAAGGAAATTATTATTATTATTATTATTATCAGTGATTTAGATGACAGGCCAAAAGGCATTAAATCCCATATGAAACCACTCTTTGCTGTATCTGATTATGAATTTGACTTTGAAGGACACAAAATAAATACAGTATAAATTTTATCACAGTTTTGTTCATAGTTCAAGTCGGTGATTTCCCACCACTGTGCCGCGACACACTAGTGTGCTATGAGAAATTGTCAGGTGTGCCGTGAGAAATTATCCAATGTAACTTTTTAAGATTTTATAAAACATTTACGAATCATTTTCTGCAAATATTATGTCATTGTCAAATGTTTGGCTGTAAAAATTGGGGACATTATAAATTATATTGTCAATCAAACATGACTGGGGACATAGCATTTAGTGTACTTGTATTACAGTCAGAGTAATTTCTTTAAAATTAATTTATCCTGCATACATTTGTTGACCTGGACAGGGATGGGACCAGGCTGTACTTGCCCAAGACACACCACAAGAAACACTAGTGGTTAAGGGATCCACCCACCAACAGCAGATTTTAGTGTGTCCTATGGTAGAGGGGAGTTAAGCATTCCAAAAAATATTTTAAAAAAAGTATAAGCTAATTTTTCACAAAATATATCATGTTATGTCACTGGGACCCAAAAAGCACAGAGTAACAGGAATGATCCACATGTAAATCGCTTAGTGCCCTTATAAAAAGCAATTTTAGTGGTTGTCAGAGCTTATCATAACCCTACTTCTAATATTTATAGCCAAGCATTAAGTAACAACATAGTAATAACATAAATTGTTATTTGAGAAACGCATCTCAAACCGATATCCCTTTGGCTTATCAGTTATAAAAATAGTAGCTCTCATCTTCGAAAAGGTTGGTGACCCTTGCTTTATCCATCGTTCCAAGAGCTTAAGGTAAGTTCAATTAAATACTTTTAAGCCTTTTTAATGCTTTTTGAAATCAAATTTAAGACCAAGTCGACAAAAACAACGGAATTGAAACAAACAAATCACCACGTCTATTAGGTGTAAAATTTTAAAAAAGTGTTTATATGAATTGTTTTAAACCACATCCTGTCCAGTTGAAAATCTTTTCATCTGAAAAACCTCGCATCCTCCAAGTTATACACATGGAAAACAATAACTAAAAAGGATATTCACAGTACATCCTGGATCTTCAGTCAAAACCAGCAGATAACTTCTTCCAAAGAATGATTCTGCTACATTTATTCAAATTAATTTATATCATAATGCATAAAAAAATGACTCATTACCAAATCTTAAACTAAACTTTAAATATCTGACAATACTTACCATAACTATGCATTGAGACAATGTAATAACAGTTTTAAATGAAAAACAAAACCAAAAATGGACTTGGATTTTTCAGGATTATAGGTGATTGGAACTGAACATGAACACATTGTATGATAACAAACCGGAAATATGAAGTGTTATAAACGTATACAAAACATATTAGATCCTTGCGCTCTGTTGTCCATATATTTCACAGAATCTGGGGCGCAGACTCTGACCCTTAATCCTCTCCAGTACATGGGAGGATGGTGTTCAGCAGTATCCATCTTAAAAGACAGGCGTGTATTAGTCTTGAAGGTAACTAATGAAAAAGTAGGTACATTGAAATAACAATAATAATGTACAAAAAAAATACTAAAATAGGACAAAATGTAGAATAGAATAATAACCGATACACGACCCACCAATTCATTGCCCCTTTGGCAATCAAAACTAGCAAAGTCATTTTCAAATGATTCAAATGTTTTTTATTAGTTACAGATGACAAACAAAATGCTCTACAAAATGCATTACTTACTCTGGTTGAGATTGATTTGCTCCAGACAAACGTGTTCCTTCATCTAGCCCTCCAATCTCCCCCTCCATCAACCATTTCGATTTTGATTTTTTTTTTTAACTGAGATTTTCTAGATATGTTCTTATTATTAGGTTTTTGCTCTACTATGGCTCCGTATGAGTCATTTTTTGCCTCTGATAGGACGGTTGCCACACGTGGAGTCCTGTGATGCCAGATATAATCCATTGTGGGAAGTATCTGCCATCTTATGAATGTTTTGGATTACTTTAATATGATTTTATTAAAATCAATTATATTTTTAAAAGGTTAATACCAATTATGGCCTTATTTTTAGAATAACAAATTGAATGCAATTTTAGACTTTTCAAGTATCCGTAAGAACCGTTATCTCTTCTCTTCATGAATTTGTGGACATCACGCTTGCAGGTTCTTCCCCCGGGCTCATTCCAGCTGGACATATGGGCCATGACAGACGAGGAGAAGCTCGCCTTTGTGCCTCACATCCACGAGGAGGGCAACATGCTATTCAAGCAAGGCAGGATACAAGAGGCCAACGACAAATACTACAACGGCATCGCCTGCCTGAAAAACCTCCAGATGAAGGTCAGACAGTTCTCACTTTTCCTTCGACACCTTTCTTCTGACGCCTCCTCATCTTTTCATGTCAGGAGCATCCTGGGGACGAAGCTTGGATCACGCTGGATCACATGATCACACCTCTTCTTCTTAATTACTGCCAGTGCAAGCTTCTCCAGGGCCAATACTACGAAGTGATTGAACATTGCTCGTCGCTCACATTCAAATACGAAGGTACCTTTTCAATAACAGCATGTGCTTCAGCATACGAGTTAATCATACCATGTTATGTGAGAAGTACAGTAAGACCTCGGTTATTGCGGTTAATGGGGACCAAAACCACCCGCTAAAAGTGAAAATCTGCGATGTAGCGGCGCACCTTCAAAAATAAAAAATCTCATCTCATTATCTGCACCGCTTGTCCTTACTAGGGTGACGCCGAACTCGCTCCGTCGCGTCTTACTACCCCCCTCCCCCTCCCCCTCCCCCGTCCCATCCAGCCGGCCGCCTTATCCCGCGTCCGCTGACGTTCCGCCGAAAAAAAAACGCAAAGAGTGAAAATCTGCGAAGCAGCGACGCCCCTTCAAAAAAAACAAAAACTTATTTATTATTTTTTTGACCGAGACCTGTATTTTTTACATGGCCCATAATAAATGTCCATAATTGATACGTATTCCTTACACTAATACACATTTCTTAGTACCCTTTTCAGGTGCAGCATCCACCTGTCCCATAAGGGTAGGTGACTCTTCATAGGACAATGCAATAAAAACTATTGCTCGCTGTGGTTAATCAAAAGAGAACCAAAACTGTAATGGCAAAGCCACCAGAGGGCTCAGTGTCGACGTCATCTTTTAGCAGCTTTTTGGAAACATGGCAACAATTTTAAGCATTTACAAGCACTTCACCTAAAATTTGAGCACCTTTCAATCTTTGAAAAAAGAACATTTTTTTACGGACGAAACAGATAAAAAAAACGTTAATTAGCAATACCGACTACAAAGACACAGAAGAGGAGGAGCACCCATAGCCTCACATCAAAAACTTAAAAAGGGTGCGAAACACCAGCTACTATATATATATATATATATATATATATATATATATATATATATACAATGTCTCCTTTTTTTTAGTTCATGGGCTAGCTTGCTGTTCTGCTTACAGAGCCTGTTAAGATAAGTATTAGGGCTTTAAATGTGCTACTTTATTTAATTTATACTATTTTTATTTTATTGTTTATTAAATCACTAGAATTTACGTTGCTTATTTAAATCTACTTTGAAACTGGGGCGGCAGTAGCTCAGGAGGTAGAGCGCTCTTCTTGGGATCAAGGGATCCCAGTTCGAATCCCGGCTCGTCTGTGTTACATGTCGAAGTGTCCTTGGGTAAGACACTGAACCCCTAATACCCCCAATAAGCAGGTTAGTGTCTTACATGGCTGCAATACAAGGCCGCTATTGGGAAATGTGGAGCACATTGACTTGAAAAGCGCTATATAAATGCAGATCATTTCAATTTTGGGGCGGCAGTAGCTCAGGAGGTAGAGCGCTCGTCTTGGGATCAAGGTATCCCAGTTCGAATCCCGGCTTGTCCGTGTTACATGTTTAAGTGTCCTTGGGTAAGACACTGAACCCCTAATACCCCCAATAAGCAGGTTAGCGTCTTACATGGCTGCAATACAAGGCCGCTATTGGGAAATGTAAAGCGCTTTGGGAAGTCATTGACTTGAAAAGCGCTATATAAATGCAGATCATTTCATTTCACCTTTTACTCGTGTTTGAAAATTAAAACAAAAATGCTTGAATTTTAATGTTGTTAAGGTCAGCAAATGTGTGACTTTTGGTTGAGTGCTTGGAAATGCTTGAAACTGATGCCATAGCTATGTTTCTTGGCAATCTGACTCAATATACCACGCATTAATTGATGAAAAAAAGGGTGTGAAAATGACGCCAAAACGCCTGCTCTCGTGGCTTGTCATTATGGCATTGTCATGTGAAGTGTCACTGCCCTCTACTGGTCCCATGATGAGGACAGCTCTTTTCAGAAAACCAGCTCGTTTGTTTTGGCTCAGTGAGAAGAGTTGGCTCCCGAGCGGCTCCTCAGGATTGTAATGTTTTTTTTGTTTTTTGTTTTTTTAATGATTCATTATCAATAATATAATAAAACATTATGCACCAAATTATATAGTAAACGGTAGTTTCATATGTTTGCTGAAAAACACATAAAATATAAATTAAAATATTCACATTTACAAAGAAATTGTTTTCAACACCAACCACTTTTTGCTTTTTACACACGAAACAAAATCCCCGAAAATGGAAAACAGATTAAGTTTTAACTCTTCTAAATCAAAGTTTAAAAAATTGTGCTTTTTATCAATTTACAATTCTATTTTAACCAATTTAGACCAAGATCCTCTGAAAAACACGCAAAATATATATAGGTTAAAACAGGGGTCAGGAACCTTTTTGACCCACAGAACCATAAAAGCAAAAAATGTTTTAAAAAGAAATTGAGAGAGCCACATCATACATTTTCAGACAAAATTGAAAAAAACTGCCAAACACGCTCACTAGACAAAAGCTAATTCTTCATCACATTTTATTTCACTGTGTGTCATTTGATGATTTAATCAAATGTATGAAATGATAATAATGCCAAATCCTGTGTACCAAATCAATGTAAATATGCCATTTACAATATGTCTTCCACCTTAAGAGTGTTAAAGCATTTTTTTCCCTTGATATTTGTCCTTAATAACGGTTTCAAAACAATTTGCATGCAAAGTTCTTTTGTAAATATGTCACAAATTACTGCAAACGATAAGCATATCGTCATATTCACTTACGGTGTAGACTGCACTGAGCGAGAAAGAGAAGGGAGTGCCTTGCGCTGTGTGCAGGGATCCGCCCATCTGTACTGCTCACCCAATCAAAGTCGTTTGCCAGCGTTTTTAATTTCAGTTTTAATGGTTTCTTATCAAACTTCTGCATTAAGTTACTTTAGCTTTATATGGACCAAAATCGGGATGACATACCTTGACTTGGGAACACCAAAGAGAGATGTGCAATAGTTACATTTTTTTTTAGAGCCATATGTACTCATGAAAATGGCTCCCGAGCCATAGATTCCCTACCCCTGGGTTAAAATAAGTGAAAACAAAAAGTAAAAGATCGGCAGTTTTTAAGATTGAATGCACTTGGCTTCGTAGCAATCAATATTATTAAAATTAAACCAAATTTAGCTCTTTTTTTCTACTTTGTATACATACAGGACTTCTCTTTGTCTTTGGCATTGAACTCCATTATTAACCAACAACTATAGAGCCGTTTCCGTATTTCTAATCAAGTGTTGTGTATTAAAGCTACGCGTGCATTGCTGAGGCAAAATGGCAGAATACATGTCAGTTCATCGCAGATCATAGTTAGGAACAGCTCAAAATAGCACAAAGTATCTGCTAACAGCAAGATAGTGAATTTAGAATAGAATAGAATATACACTTGTTGTCATTGTTACAAAATGCGTTGAACATATTGTGACAACGAAATTGGACGTCGCACTCTAGTTTCACATTTAACAGAGAGGATAAAATAAAACTAAGAAGATAAAGGAACAAAGAAGATAAAGGTTATAATTTACACAATATATACACGAGAAATGTGGGAATGTAGTATATTACATACAGTTTTGGGATCGTATTAGTGCAATATGCGGTAGTGCAAAAATAGGCAACATTTACAAAGTGAGCATAGGCATGAATACAATTTTACATCTGTATGAGGTAGTGTGTGCAAGGGTTTCAGTTTTTTGTGCGGTGTGTGTTAAGGGTGGTAATGGCTCTGGGGAAGAAACTGTCTCTGAGTCTGTTTGTTTTTGTTTTGTGTGACCTGTAGCGTCTGCCGGAAGGCAGCAGCTCAAAGAGGTGGTGGCCGGGGTGAGAAAAGTCCTTGATGTTTTCTGCTCTGCTGAGGCAGCCAGAGCAGGCAATGTCCTCCAGACTGGGTAGAGAGCAACCAACTTTTATCTGGGCTGTGTTGATGACCCTCGGAAGTGTTTTCTTGTCTGCTGCTGTGCACCCAGCATGCCACACCGTAATGCAGTATGTCAGAATGCTCTCCACTGTGGCTTTGTAAAAGGACACCAGCAGCTGCTGTTTCAGGTGATTTTTCCTGAGCACCCTCAGGAAATGGAGTCACTGCTGGGCCTTTCCTACCACCGCTCTGGTGTTTGCAGACCAGGATACGTCTTCGGAGATGTGCACACCCAGGAATTTTAAAGCGTGGACTCTCTCTACACAGTCTCCTTTTATAATGAGTGGTGCTGGGTTCCTGCCTTTCCTCCTGAAGGAGTTCTTTTGTTTTTGTGGTGTTCAATATGAGGTGGTTTTTTTGAACACCACGTTGTCAGGGACTCCACCTCATCCCTGTACGCCACCTCGTCCCCTTCAGAGATGAGGCCGACCAAGGTAGTATTGTCGGCGTACTTAACAATTGTGTTTGTGAGGTGGGTCGGTGAGCAGTCGGAGGTGTAGAGGGTGAAAAGCAGGGGGCTTAGCTCACATCCTTGAGGGGAGCCAGTGCTCAGTGTTTGGGTGGGAGAGACGTAGTTGCAGAGTATCACTGACTGTTGGCGGTTTGGAAGGAAGTCCATTATCCAGTGGCAGATGGAGGAAGAGAGTCCTAGGTGAGAGAGTTTCTCCACCAGGATCTCCGGCATTATGGTATTGAAGGCTGAGCTGAAGTCCAGAAAGAGCATTCTGACGTAGCTCCCCTGGTGATCCAGGTGTCTCAGCCCGGTGTGAAGTGCAGTGTTTATGGCATCGTCAGTTGAGCGATTTGCCCTGTAGGCAAACTGGTGAGGGTCCAGTGTGGGTGGCAGGAGTCTTTGATGTGCTGGTACACCAACCTCTCAAAGCATTGTATGACCACAGGCGTAAGTGCGACAGGGCTGTAGTCGTTTAGGTTTTCCACTGCTGACTTCTTGGGGATGGGAATGATGGTGGAGGTTTTGAAGCAGGGTGGGACGGTAGACTGTGACAGGGACTAGTTGAAGATGGTGGTAAGACCCCAGCCAGCGGATTGGCACAGTCCCCGAGTACCCTGCCTGGTACTCCATCCGGGCTAGCTGCCTTCCTGGGGTTAACAGTTTTCAGCACACACCTTACTTCATGCTCCTGAAGTGTTAGTGTGTTACTGCTGGTTGTTGGTGGGTGTGATGTGGCTGTTTGTGGCCTTCCAGCTTCAAAGTGAGCAAATAACTGATTAAGATCTGCAGCTAGTGAAGCATCAGCCCCAACAGTTGCCAGGTTGTTGCCTCTGAAGTTTTTGATGTGTTTATTTAAGTCATCAAATTCAACAAAAAATTTGATTGGTGCTGGATTTTTTTCTTTTAAAGTACTGGAAAAATTGGCGTTGGAAGTGCTTGAATTTGACCATTTAAAGGGTGTACGAACCTTGTTCGATGTATATTGAATTGACTGACTGATCCTTGTGTTGCAGACAACGTGAAGGCCTTCTACAAGCGGGCAAAAGCTCACGCTGCAGTGTGGAACGAGACAGAGGCCCGAGCAGATTTCGCAAGGGTACTGGAGTTGGACCCGTCTCTTGGGCCATCGGTTACTAAGGAGCTGCGCGCCATGGAGGACCGCATACGCACCAAAGAGAAGGAGGAAAAGGGCCGCTACAAAGGCTTGTTTAACTACAAACCCGGGCTGCCAACTGCCACAACAGTAAGTCGACTTTCAGCCATTTTACGTCCTTCTCATTTGTATATTTTACAGCAGGGGTTTCAAACTCATTTCATCTCAGGGGGCACATTGGAGACAAAAAAAGCTCTCACAGGGGTTAGACTGGTAAATTAAAGAGAAAAAAGGTGTAGAGTATTCAACGTATGGTCAGAATTTCGTTTTACAATGTCAGAAAATGATTAAACAATGTTAAGACATGTAAAGTGAATACTGTATTTTAAGTCAATCACATAGATATTTTATCTGACTGATACTGGTCAAATGTGAGGTTAGGGAGAGGACATAATCTCGCATTTGCGCATGAAAGGTTGCCGTAACAACTCCACCACAGGGGGTGCGCCCCTCCCAGGAGACCGGAAACCAGGGCAGGTACTAGTTTCAAGTACCAGCAAGGGCATTCTGAATTCGACCAGCGACGGGAAAAGGGCATATCCTAACAAGAAGAACTGGATCAAAATCCTGGCTGGTCCTGACCAAGTCTCAGCTCACCAAGCGGCCAGAGATCCTTGCCAAGTCAGCAGCCAAGCTTGATAGAGCTTGCGGCCAAACCTGTGGGACAAAGACCTCAGAGAAGCCTCAAGCCACCAGCTGTCAAGCTCTGCCTCAACACCCTGCTTCCTGTGGTCCTTGTACAAGGCCTACCAGGATTCCTCATTGCTTTACTGCCGAGGACATAAAGACTGGGCCGTCATCTTCATGAAAGCAGAACTTCACAGAACATCTCATGGTTGCTAAGGATTGGTATTGGTGTGACGTAAAAGAGGGCACTTCCTCAAGGTTTTTTCATTTTCCTCATGTTGAGGTTTTTGAGTTTTTCCTTGCCCTCATGTTGTTTCCAGATCAGGGGATGGTGTAATAGTCCGAAATAATAGTCTGTGCAATAACCTGTGCAGCCCTTTGAGACTCTTTGTGATTAAGGGCTATACAAATAAAAATGACTTGACTTGACTGATCAAATTAGAATAATGTAATAATCAAGCTAACGTTGACGCCAGTTTAAGTTTTCAACTTTTAGTTTTGTTTTTGTTTTATTTTCTTATTGTTTTGTGTTCTATTCAAGCTTCTTCAGTAAATGATTAGTAAAAGAAGTGTTTGTCTTGATTAAAGTATATTAAACTATCAAACCGGTAAACATAATTCACCTAGGATGTGTATAGGCACCCTTCAGAAGAACTAAACAAGGTTTTGCATCTGTTTTCCAGACATAATGATCTAAAAACGTATGTGGTACTCCAAAAACTTTTGAATGCCTACCCTAGATTTCACAATTTCAAATAGCGAGTTTTAAAATAAATATTAATTAGATTAATTACCCAGACATATGGATAATGTAGAGTCCTATTTGAAGGATTCTGTGAATTAAGTTTTTTACTAACCTGAACGAAGAAAATAATAAAACTTGTTTCCTTAATTGAATCGGTCAAAACATTTTTTGTTAGACTAATTTATTTACCACCCATATTCGCTACACCGGAAAGAAAAATATAAATACAGAGAACGGAAGAGAAAACAGACAGAGGAAAAAGAGAGAGACAAAAGTTGAGAAGAGAAGAAAGATGAAAAATTGAGGAGAAAAAAATAAGAGAATTAAGACACAGAGGAAGAGAAAAGAGGGACAATAAGAGGGAGAAAATTTAAAAAAGACAGTGAGAGAGCGAAGGAGCAAAAGAAAAAATGAGACAGAAAGGGAGCAAAAGAAAGAGTTGGAGCTGTCTTCTGTTTTAATAATTGCGGAGACTTGTCACAAATTGAGGACATCCGATGTTAGTGCACAGCTAGCCAGCCGCTCTCTAAATTGCTTACTTACCCTGAAGAAACACTCCAAATTCGTTTTACTTTTGTATAATGACAATAAACCATCAATTCAACTGCAATCATGCGTTTTGTGTTATGAGTACCTTGGTTATATCCCTCAAGAGGGGTGACCGACAGCAAGACAAACACATTCAATAACGAAGAAAATAAAAGGAAAAAATAGCAACAAAAAAAAACACACACACAAAATTTTTTTGGACCATGGCCAACCCAGTTGCCCAAACACCCAAACAAGTTAGGCACCTAAGTTGGTCATGCTTTGTCCCTCCAGATGAAACGGGACACCAGAAAGCGGCCATGTCACTCGGGTCAGGGTGACACAACACACTCTTTTGTTCAACAGCAGGGCCCGGCAGCTTTCACTGTACCTCTGCCGCATCATACGGGTGCCCAGCCCATCCTTAAGAACGCGTCCACAATCCCACTATCCTTTCACAACACCTCTCCACTCCTTTCTAAACCAACAAAATAGAGCAAGGGCAAGAGAAAAAAAGACAGTGAGGAGAAGAAGAGAAATAATACAAAAAGACAGAAAAGTAAGACAGTGGGGGAGAGAAAGATAGTGAGAGAGTGAGAAAGTAAGACAGAATGAAACATAGCTTCAGTTGAAGAGTGGTGCATCCAACACGCATATTTCAAACTGCAAGTGATTTTTCTCCTGTACCTTTCTCAGCGTATTCTTGCGGACCGGATTCAAACCCTTGGAAAGCCTGACCCGGCTCGTGGGCCGTATATTTCATAGCTATTCTTTTTCTCTTTCTCAGGGTTGAGAGGAGCAAAAGGAAAAAGATGCCTGCCAATTTCAAGGCCAAACATACAGGACGCCCCCAAGCTGGCTTTTCCGATCAAGTCAAGCTCTCAAACTTTGACCCGTGAGTCACATTGTATTCCCCAAGTAGGATTGCTTTCACCATTTGGGTCTTTCGCTGCCAATGGCAAGCCAAGGCTCTGAGCACCATTAATGGTTTTTGTGTACTCATTGGTTCCCACAAATAGCTTGTAAAATAAGAGCTTGTGTCAAAGTGTCTTGCTGCACTCTCTTGCCTTCCTTTTTTATATTATCTAATTGTGATCACAGCTAAATGAGAATTATTACTCAGACACAGCTTTCCTCTGCATTTCATGTATTTTGGGATTTGCAGCAGACCACCTTGTCCTGGTTGATGTGGAGACGTTGACAATCATTAACCAACTTGGAAAATGATTCGTTCTGTCATTTTATGTTGACTTGTTGCATCGCTTTCTGGAAACTAAGGGTGCACCAATCTTAATTTTGCACTCCCCCCCTTTTTTTTGCAAAATCAAAACTGTCAACCTTGTGCGGTATTTTTGCCCTTATAAGTAGGGCTGTCACTGTTGGGGATTCCTAGAGATGATTGTCACACAAATAACATATTGTCGCCTTTTTTTCTCTGCATTATATGCTGCTATGTAAATATGAGCCTAATATTGCGTGTACCGGACATTCACAACCATAGGGCGTACATAAAAGCCTCAGATTTAATTGAATTGTGCTTGTGCCCCATCGTGCGTGTGATGTAAGGCAATGGGTGTAGCCAGAGACATCATGAGGCTGCCTTTCACACGGTAGCGCTTAATGCTCATTTCAATTCTTGGGTGAAATCTGATTTTTTTGCGCAATCTTTCACATGTCCAACTAAAGGAGACTTCCATGCGCCTCCTGTGTGAACGCCATCTAAAACCCGCGCGGAACAGTACTTTTGAATGCTAACGCCGTAGCTAATCTAGCAATCCGATTTATTGTGCTACCAGAGGCTGAACGCAAAATACACATTTGCAAAAGGTTTCTGTGTTCTAAACGGGTCGTTTCCAAACGGCAACTTTTCAAAATTCCTTATCATACCTTTGGATAACTGTGGAAAATACAATGTTTAGTACTTCAGATTGCGATCAAATTTGACAAGGTACCAGGTAAGGCTTCAAGCTATTGTCTCAACTGGTTTCCAGGCAAGATTCCCATGCTACACTCATCAGCAGGCATTTGATTGCAAAAAAAAAAAAAAAAAACTTCTGTGTGTTCCAACTCAGATTACTCACTGTTTGAACTAACTGCAGTGATTATTTCTGTTTGGGACAAAACGTCAGTGTGTTACCTTTCAAAAGAGACACAAGCCGTCCAAATTGTCCAAACGGTTCAAGAACAGTTTATTTTGGGTACGTATTGGAGTAGAATTTTAGGCCAATTTTACAGGAATGGTAAGGGTGGTCAGAAAAAAAGTCTGATCTTAAAAATATTCACAAATATGAAAAATATTTGCGATTAGACTAATACCATATTAGTGACAGCCCTACTTGTGAGATTTTTTTTATTTCACAGTGACTGACCTTTGAACTGCCCATCACAAAAAAAATTAAATCAGGCCTGACCCTTTAATTGGCGCATCTATTAAAACATCCATTGAATGTGTCCAACCATAAGCAAATATAACTGAAGCAACAATTGTGTAATCCAAATAAATGTGTTTATTCATGCGTAAGCAGTTATAATCAGTTATGCTACATTATGTTGCTCCTAAACAGCTTCAATAATGTTGGTCCAATGAAAGGAAAAAAAAGACAAACAAAATCTGGACCTGTGCTATCATTTAATTAAGTTATACTTACAGAACTGCAAAAGTTTGGTTTACAAAATTCGAATATTAACATTGATTTGAGGGGTACATTACATAATTCCTGCTGATTGTTGACATAAATATGGGACCAAAACAGAAAACCAAACAATCTCAGATGATGGGTCCAAAAAGATGCCCAAAAGGTGAAAAATACATTTTGGTTTCAACTTAAAAGAAACATAATTTGGTATTTTACCAACAGCAAATATTTTCAAATGTCTCTTATACACAGCTCGACTTCGCTTCTCCACGTGACAAGGACAATGTAAAAGGCTAACCAGAAAGGATGGGGAAAAAAGATAATCAAAACAAATGATTGGTAGAGAAAATAAAATGCTATGTGCGGGCACTTCTTTCAGTTTCTGCCAGACACTCCCTGACCAGTGCACGTGCATGAATGATACCTAGAAAAAAATACAATATTTCAGCTGGAAATATTGAGACGAACCCCAAAATTATTTCAATATGAACTTCAGACTTGAAAGATGTCCATTTCTGGCCAGTAATGCGACAGCTGCAACATAAATCTATTTTTTTAAGCTGGACCATCCAAACTAGGGAAATGTGTAACTTCACTTTCACTCAGTCCAACAAATGGCTATCGCTTATTTGAAAGTGCATGACGTGATCTGCGATAATTGACTCTCTTTCCACTTGGACATGTCTAGCATGCTTTGGGTCTAGTCAAGTCTAATACCTCTCTTTAGTCTCTCCATAGCGCTTTTGCTTCCAGCGTACGTGGGTCGGATCTCGCGACTCATTTCCTCGATGACTGACAGAAGTTCGCTGTAGGTGGAGCCTTGACTGACTTTGACGGGCTTTGCAGAGACACAACATGTTGACAACACACTGGGTCATTATTTCATTGCATGCCTATACAGATGTGGGACAATACCTGATGTGGAGAGAAATATCATACAAAAACTCTGCTACTTTGCGCGTTGGTTACCCTTGGTTCACTCCTTCAAGGATTTTTAATTGTCTTTGTTTTCAATGATAAATGTATCGTTCAGTGGGCAGAGAGCACACAGCAAGTTCCTGCATGAGGCATATTGTGTGCGACTGCAATTGACTAACAGCATACATAAGCCTAAAAGCCAGGGTGGGCATGCACAGTCTGCGTCTCGTTACATTAAAAATAAATTTATCAATTTAATCGGACTCTAAGGAAAGTCAGAGCGACGCAAAGAAATGCTGATCACCACCGGTGCTCCGTAGATTGTTATCTCCAAGATTCGACCGTGTCGAAGTGAACGCAATTGGGATGCTGAAAGTCTGGCCTATTGCCAAGCTAACAACCCTTACAAGGTACTCCTGCGGAGCATGTATTTCAGAAACGCCAGACCATTTAAGCATGAAATATATGACCTGGAGCTGTCTTCTGTTTTAATAATTGCGGAGACTTGTCACAAATTGAGGACATCCGATGTTAGTGCACAGCTAGCCAGCCGCTCTCTAAATTGCTTACTTACCCTGAAGAAACACTCCAAATTCGTTTTACTTTTGTATAATGACAATAAAACCATCAATTCAACTGCAATCATGCGTTTTGTGTTATGATATGCAGATCTGTATTTATTTTGATATAGTAAATGGTCTACATTTATATAGCGCTTTTCAAATCAATGAAGACCTCCCAAAGCGCTTTACAATGTGCTTCACACTTACCCATTCACACAAACACTCACACACCAATAGCGGCAATGCAGCCATGCAAGGCGCCAACCTGCTTTTTGGGGGTATTAGGGCTTCAGTGTCTTGCCTAGGGAGACTTCGACATATAACACGGAAGAGTCGGGAATCGAACCTGGGATCTCTTGATTCCAAGACGAACGCTCAGTCTTATACTCTTAGTCGGTATCGACGTCATCTCTAGGTAATATTTACCCTCTAAAGGCTTTTATGAAAGTGCTACTTTGTGGATTTTCCCTTTTTATTGGGCGATTCTGGTGCCCATTAACCGTGAAAACCGAGGAATCTCTATTCAATTTTCGACTGGGTAAACAGCTGAGTATAACTTGTGATACAGGTGGTATAAAGCAATGTCGCTGGATCATATCAAGTGTGTTCAAACTTCTTAAATTGCGGACAACATGCTGAGAAACAATGTGAAAGTATACTTTGACATGAATTAACTGCATTGAAATCAAGCAATTGTTTATTCGAAAAAGAAAAAGCATGCTGTATAACAGCACTATCCCTCTTCACAGAAAGCTCTTTACATAGCAAAGCAAAATTGAAAAAATGTCAGCCGGCTCCATTGTTTTCTGTTGCATATCAAATCATACCTGGCGTGCACATCCAAGCTCAGATGGTCACTTACATGTTGCCAATCTTTGAATTAATAATTGGCTTCCAGTGTGAGTGAAGGGCAGGACATTCTGACATACCTTTTTTCCTTCCCAAGATTAGCTTACTTTAATTCCTCAGTTTTAAAAGCTAATTAAAGCTCAGCAATGAGGCCCCAAAAAATAATGATTTGACCATTTAGTCCAAAATATTACAATTATAATCAATTGCAAACAAACCCCAGCCGATACATATTTCTCTTTTAAGTTACATTGTTTAAAGGAACTGCACGTACACAAGGGTAAATTGTTTAAATTAACCATAAAAGTTCATAACAACGACCCATGGCTTGTGACTAACCTAATTGAATGCAACAATTAACTCGTAGAGTTTGATTATCAGAACGAGCTTTGAGTAATTAAGATGAAACTTTTGAATGCCTACCCTAGATTTCACAATTTCAAATAGCGAGTTTTAAAATAAATATTAATTAGATTAATTACCCAGACATATGGATAATGTAGAGTCCTATTTGAAGGATTCTGTGAATTCAGTTTTTTACTAACCTGAACGAAGCCCATGGATGGCGGGCCAAAGTCGCTAAAAGCTGGCCGGAAGTTGGATGATGATGGGAGGGAAGGCGAGGGCACGGAGGAGCCTGAAAAGACACAACAAAGCCAGAGAATCGTAATACGTGCATGTATTGTTTTCTTTTTTATTCTTTTAAGTAAAGGTCTCTAGTTTAAGACCAGTTGGAAACAGGCGGTACTTTCCTAAGACACACCACAGGAAATGGTGCCCCTACAACCCCAGTGGTTAAGGGTTCCAGCCAGCCAACCAACCAACCAACCAAGGCTACGTAAAGTTTGGTGCTTAAACTAACCAGGCGGCGTGTGGTTGGAGCCAGACGGCGCAGGAGCGATGGGTTTATAACTCATAACGATATTTGCTGGCAGCTCCCTGTACGACGCACCTCTTCCTTCGTTATAGCTTTATTCCTGGGGATGAGCTCCTAAGAACTGAACAAAAGAAAATAATACTAAATTATTAAGTGACTTCAAATATTAATTATATTTCTGCAATATATTTACACATTAATACGGAGCACCAACAAAAATGTGTGATAAAAAATATAATTTGAGTTGAAATAAAAAATTCTGTAATGTAGAGATGGGCGCTGCATGGCTGTACCTGCCCAACGGTGAAACCAAACCCCGCCAGCAGCGACCCAGCCGCACTGACACAGGAGGGCGGCTGCTCGCCCCAACCCCTAAAGCCCATGCGCGCTTCAGGTCCTCTTGGGCTGCAACGGGCGGGTGAGTGTATGGGGGCAAACCGCAACAGTCCGGGGTGGCAGGGCGGCGCGCCGTCGTCACTCATTTGGGGGATCGGCCGGGCGACCCCCTGACGCATGTCCGCGCGGCTAACTGCTGCCGTTATTCTTGCCACGGCTGACGCCCCGCCGCAACGGTTTCAGGACGTCAGCTAGGTGACCTGGGACAGAGGTCTGTGCCCAACTGAGGCCATTAGATGATGGCGACACCGCAAAGGGTTCAGGCATCAGTTGGGTGACCCCTCCCACTCATTCCTTGGTACCAACTATTTAATGCATTATTTTAAAAAACGCGTAAATTGGATTTTACGGCCAACACATTGCAATTAGATCAATAAAATGGGAGAAAATGAACAATAAGTTTGCGACACAACGTTAGCTTACTTATTGTATAGTCATTAGTTCTATGACAGAGATAGTGAGGGAAATTAAGACAATTGAAGTTACATTTAATTCAGCACGGCGCGCAGTGGTTAGCGCGTGTGCGGCACAGTTCTGAGGTCATGAGATCGAACAATCTTGTGTGGAGTTTGCATGTTCTCGCCGTGCTTGCGTGGGTATCCTCCGTGCACTACGGTTTCCTCCCACATTCCAAAAACATGCATGTTAGGTTAATTGGCCGGTCCAAATTGTCCCTAGGTGTGAATGAGCGAGTGAGTTGTATGTCTCTATGGGCCCTGCGACAACAACCAGTTCGGGGTGTCCCCTGCCCACTGCCCGAAGATGCCGGGGATGGGCGCCAGCACCCACGCGACCTTACTGAGGATAAGCGGTGCAGATAATGGATGGATGGAAGTTACATTTAAGACTTGCAGACAAAATGTAAGGGCATTTGGAAGCCTCAATTCACAGTTATGAATTTAAGACTTTTTCAAGTTAATAAAACCTTTGGAGTCCCCTTTTTTTAATCCGCAGTCAACTTTTTGCATCCTGCATTCCCCGCTACTCCACTCAACCAGCTCAAGACACATCACCCAAAGGTATCCACATACAGTTTCCTCACAAAATTAGTACTTACTAAATAGTGTTCTATTATGTTTTATTATGGGGTACTAAGGATTTCTATCCACTATCATAGAGTTATTTTACTTTGAAATCCCCACCTCAGAGTGGAATAATAATGTATTCTGGGGTTTACTTTCGCATAGTTTAACATACTTTAAGAAGCATTTTTTATACTTAAATAAACAGACATGCATTGAAATACACCAGACCGAGGCACTTCTTTACGACACCCGAAATTTAAACAGTTCGCCATTTGATTTGGAAATGATATCATGTATATAAATTATTATTTAATGACCGGAGTACCTAACAAAATGAGCACCAAGTGATCTAATACGTGTTCGTCATGTGAATAAGACAAACAGCATTTAAATAGTTTAGTTGAAACGGTCTATTCTATCTTTTCAAAAAGTACTTTAAAGTAAATATACGTTAACTGGTGACCAGTCAAGGAAAACACCCTTAATTAAAGAATGAAACAAAAAAAAGTGACATTAGCTTAACAGGAAGGTACAATGCTGACGCTTGCTAACTCTCGCCGGTTAGCACAACAAAGCATGAAAGATTGACAAAAGCGGCGCTAGCGTCGTTTTTTTTAAGAATAAACACGGCACGCGTAGTATGTTTGTTAAATACACGCGTAGTGGTCAAAATAAGTAGATACAATAAAAACGTTAAGCTCTTTTAATACCTTTTTAAAGTAGATTTATTATCCTCCGTGGGGCGAGAGGGGAAGGGGTCGTTCCGTGAGTAAATTAGTGCGCATGCGCACAAATAAGACCAAACGTATTTATTATATTTTTACGCCCTACTATTGGTCAATTTATTAACCAATGGAGTGGCTCAAAGGGTAATAGGAATAATGAATGTAAAATCATACTGCTATTTCCTCAGTTTTTCAAAACCTAAAGCGTCTAAGAAATGTAAACATATTTTTCCTGGTATGGATCTTGCCCAGGGAATAATTTAGTGTTGAACTGCAACTGCATGTCACATCAACATTGTGAAAAAATAAATAAATAAATTTGATAAAAATTTATTTGCACAGTCTAGATATTATTTTCATAGTCTTGATGGATCTGAGGGAGAATCTCTGAGCCCTATCGTCCTTGTTTTAAAGCAGGGGTCTCAAACTCAATTTGCTGTTCTTGGCCACTGGAGTTAGTGGTTTACCTTTGTGCTGAACCTGGCAGGGCCTTTACCAATGCATGTGGCGAATGGATCTCTGAGTTAAAATATACTTAGAACCACTTGGCGTTGTTTTTAATAAGAATAACACCTGAACAGGAACTTGAAACCTGGACCCTCATGTTTTTAAACTACGATGCTCTACCAAATGAGATCAGTTTTTAATGTTTTTCCCTTATGTCTTATATTTTAATGTCGGTATGTCTTCTGTTTAACATAGATTTGGTTCTAGAGACTGTGGATTTAAAATTGAACAGGCTGAACTGGATGCTTTTCCTGAGGAGCAACTAACAAGAGCTCCATTTACAGAAGGCAGAATATTGGAAGCGTGCAATTGAACTGTATTTAAAACTGAAATAAATTGCTAAGCTATGAATGAAAGAGTTTTATTGGAATGGAGGAACATGTACACACAATTTGTTTTGTCAATTCAATTTTGCAAAAAGATGCTAACCGTAGCGACAGGTCTCAATCTAATCAATTGCTATCACAGACAATGCTTGCCTTTGAATAATTACCAGAATACCAGCAATATTACACAATACAAATCTGGAATGCCACAGTATAAAATGTATTTTACACTGCTATGTGTTGGGAATTCTCCATTTTCACAGCAACTATCAACTCATCTTTACTGTTGGGAAATTGCAGTCCTGTTACAAGAAAGTTCTTCTTGTAAAACGTGTTGGTTTGTAAATAGACTGTATGTGTCACTAATACCTTTTTTAACTTACCCATTGCAACATGTCATGGCTGCATTAGTTACTGTTGGATCCATATCCTCAGTATCAGATAATACTATCTGAAAACAAATTAAAATGACTGAAACAACACGGAAAGTACAAAATGGCAGCCTGTTAGTCTGTAACTGGCCTGTAACCTGTGCTGGCAGAATTGTTTCTGAATGTCCTGGTACATCTCTGAAACAAAATTAAAGTCATAAATTATCACATGACTGTCCTTCACGCCTACAATAGTCACATTAGAATAAAGAATGTTAACAAACCCAGCCATGGTACAAATTGGTTGGGTACCACCAGAAAAGGCCAATAATTAAATCTCTTTGACTCCTTGCCAAAGTCCTGATGCTAAAATGTACTGACCTTCCTCTCCAGTTTGGTATTTTGAAATACTTCTATTTTTTGGTTCAAAGATCTGATAAGAAAATCATGCATTTATAAATAAAATACAATTTTTAATAGCTTACATAACTGAAGGGTTCATTTGCAAAAACACAGCACCCTCTTTTTGTCTTGTTTTTATTTGATTTTTATTTCTGTACTTTGCATGTGACATCAGTGAAACCGAGTTAAACCCAACTGTTTAAGAAGACAACCTTATTTATTTTTAGAGCACTGACATATAACAGTAATACAAGAATGAGAAAAAAAACCTACAGAAAGAGAAAATTACAAGCAAAGGATGAATCTTTGAATTAGACAGTTTTTGCAAATAAACTCTTACATTTACAGTGAAACAATCAATCATGAAAGGTTGCCAATGTTGTCATAAATAAATCAATGAATACACTCACACACAACAGTATTAGAAAAAAAAACATGAATAATTTAGCGTGCCACAGTGTCAGCTTCATTGAATACTGAGCAGTCTGGAGATATGGTTCTTCTGCAAGTCCCTGTTAAATGTTGTAATTTTCTTTACACATTCGTTCAGAAGATCAGGTGCTTCAATCTATGGGTCAATGGGAGTGTTTTCCCTCTTACAGGTTTTAAATCAGCTCCATCATTGTCATTGGGCACCATTTATCTAAAACACGATAGGATACTGTACATTTCATACATTGCACGTCAGATTGCCATACCTGTCAACCTCCACGGCTCCATGCCCTTACATACTGTCGTGTTTTCCCTTACAAAATAATCTTACACCATATTTTTTTTCAAAATGTGTTTATTTATGTAGTTTAACATGTTATATTCAGATTCAGATTCAGATTTACTTTATTGTCATTCGTGTACACGTGTATACAGAACGAAATGTCGATACATCTGACCCGCACAGTTTCCTTGAGCGTCAGCCGGGATAGATAAGATTAACCATGTCTTCGTCAGAATCTTAGCGCAGCAGTCCGTCATCTCGCGGTTCGATGTTACTTCCAGTTGTAAATGGTCCAGTTTATTGTCCAGAGAGCCATAGTAAATCTAAACTGCTGCTAATCTGTACATCTGTTGGTTTTGTTTGACTTTTTGCACTACTGGCAGTTCTTTATAGCTAGCCACTCCTTGCACATCTGTTTCTCTGCACTATTGTACTTACAGTGTTATTGTTACAGTGTTATATTGTTACTGTTTACCTGACTTGTTTACCTGACTGCCCACTTTGCACATCTGGTTAGCTGCTCCTCTTGCACTATTTGCACTACTGTAAAATACTATACATAGCCATAATTATTTAGTATATTATTTGTACTCAATACTCCAACTCAATACAACATTTTATTTATATCTGTACATTCAAGGAAACTGTGCGGGTCAGATGTATCGACATTTCGTTCTGTATACACGTGTACTAGAATGACAATAAAGTAGATCTGAATCTGAATCTGAATCTGAAACTTATTTGACGGGAATGTAGCAATATGTGAAAATGGGAGAGTTGTCATCTGAATACTTGGACACCTGTTGTGGAGTACCACAGGGTTCTATCCTGGGTCCAAAGTTATTTAATTTATATATTAACGATATTTTTAATGTTTCAAAACTATTGAAAATAGTAATATTTGCAGATGACACTAACATTTTCTATTCAAATGATAACTATATTGATTTGGTAACCTGTATTAATCGTGAATTAATTAACCTAAAAGTATGGATTGATACAAATAAATTATCTTTAAATTTAGATAAAACCAAAGTAATATTCTTTGGTAATTGCAAGGCAAATCAAAATTTAGAAGTAAAAATGGATGGTGCTGAAATAGACACTGTATCAGAAATTAAGATTTTAGGGGTCATCATATATAATAAATTACCGTTTTTTCGCACTATAAGGCGCACATAAAATCTGATTTAAAAAAAAAAGCTGACTATGCGCCTTATAATCCGGTGCGCCTTATATATGGATCAATATTGAATTGCAAGGTCTCGCAACTAAGAGAAGCAACCACCGACTCCATTTTTCGCGTAGAAGAAGAAGTGCGCTGTGCATACTGGGAAATATTAAACAACGATTATGTTTTATTTGTGCGTTTGTATAAAGACCCTGAAATGGCTCCTATTAAGAGACACGCTTACAACGCAGAGTTTGAATTCAAGACGATCAGTCACGCAGTAGAACACGGAAATAGAGCAGCAACAAGTGGAGGAAGCCTGAGGATAAGCTGCGCCAAGTAAGGAAGACTAAACAAAGTTTCCGTCACAATAAAAGCGAGATGGCCACAGTTTGAGGACACACTTGAACAGTGGGTTGTTGAACAAAGAGCAGCAAGTAGAAGTGTCAGTACAATCACTATTCGAATGAAGACAACAGCGCTGGCACGGGAACTTAACATTAAAGAATTCAGAGGTGGTCCTACTTGGTGTGTGTTTACGTTTTACATTTTACAGTTATTATGTTATTACTTTATTGTTATTGTTTTCCACTTGTTGTTTTTGCACATTACGAGTGTCACTATATTGTGATTGCACTAACGTTTAATTTACCATAACAGTGTCAGACGTTTTTTTGCGTGTTGACTAAATGGAGGAAAAGTAAAATGTTATGCCTTGCTGTTGTTCAAAGATGTTAAAGATTTGTGTCACGAAAATGCTTTACCTCAGAGAAAATAATAAAACAGCTGTTTATTCATTTTGGGAGTGAATGAAGATTGTGGAAAGCTTGTTTGTTATCTATTAATAAAGTTTGACTGACCTATCTGACTGTTTTGTTGACATTCCCTTTAGCGCGGCACCATCTAATGGTTGCATAACGTAACTACATCCTCTACTGTAGCCAAGTCAAGTTAAGTCACATTTATTTATATAGCCCTTAATCACAAAAATGTCTTGAAGGACTGCACAGGATTCCAATTACAAAATTGCACAATTACCTGATCTTAAACCAGCATGCACTTATAGCGCCTTATAATGGGGTGAGCCTTATGTATGGAAAAAGTTTATAAATATATTATTCATTGAAGGTGCGCCTTATAACACGGTGCGCCTTATAGTGCGGAAAATACGGTAAGCTGGAAAACACACATCAGACACATACAAACTAAAGTATCGAAAAGCATTTCAATAATTAATAAAGCCAAATTCATTTTTAATTATAATGTATTGTATTTATTATATTGTTTCTCAAGTTCTGCCATACTTAAAATATTGTGCAGAAGTTTGGGGCAATAATTACAAAAGTTCACAAAAGACCCTTTTTTTGCAATTAGAACCATACACAGGGTAGGATATCGAGATCATACTAATATGTTATTCCTGCAGTCCAAATGATTAAAATTGGATAATTTAGTAAAATCTTTCACTGCACAACTGCTATTTAAGGTCAACAAAAACATAGTTCCAGAAATCATCCTTAAATTATTCATTTGGAAAGAGGGAAATTATAACTTAATGGGCTGTAATAAATTCATAATGCCAAAGGTGAGAACAACCAGGAAAAGTATGAGTGTGTCTGTGTGTGGAGTCAAACTTTGGACCAATTTACAAGATGAGATCAAACAATGTCCAACTATTCACTTGTTCAAATTTAAATACAAAAAAACATTACTGGCAGAATACAGGGGTGAAGAAAATGGGGGTATGAGTGATACAAGAGATTGGGAATAGTGTTTCTAGAGCTAACTTTGTTGTTATTGTTGCAATTGTTATATCATAACTATTATTAATAATATTATTACTATTGTAGTTATTGTCATTGGTGTATTTAATAGGGAAGCCAGGGGTAGACGAGCAGGATACGGGACAAGATGGGACAGACGGGATCGATACCGGATACACGAGCAGGATGAACAGGATACAGGTGAGGACGGGACAGACAGGATCGATACCAGATACAGGAAACACGAGAAGGATACCGGACAGGACGGGACAGACAGGATCGATACCGGATACAGGATACCAGACAGAATGGGACAGACGGGATCGATACGGGATGCAGGATACTTGAGTAGGATACAGGTGAGGACGGGACAGGCGGGCTCTATACCGGATGCACGAGCAAGATACTGGACAGGACTGGACAGACGGGATAGATACGGGATACTGGATACACAAGCAGGATACCCGACAGGACGACAGACGGGATTGATACTGGATAAACGAGCAGGATACTGGACAGGACGGGACAGACGGGATCGTAGCGGATATTGATTGCACGAGCGGGATACCGTACAGGACGGGACAGAGTCATAATGCTTGCCTTGCAAGTACAGAGGTTCGTTGACGACTGACCAGGAGTGAATGGAGTACTGAGTTTAAATAGGAGAGGAACCCATCAGGCAATGAGAAACAGCTGGCGCCAAACAAGTGGGCATAAGTGAGGGCAATGGATAATCGTGACAAACTTAGAATTATTGCAAACAGAACTTGGTGATATAAAACGAGGTTTGGCATAAATACATACACTGCATGATGACCGTAGTCAACAAACACCATGCTAGAAAACTACCAAAGTAAAACACGCCAGGATTAAAAGTTTTTGAAGTAGAGGTGAGATGTAGACAAAAGAATCCAGCCCTACCCGACCTGGGCTGTTGGGTATTCCAGCCTAACCCAGCCTAAGCCTGACCAATTAACTTGATTTGATAGACCGAGCCCGAGGCAGCCCGAATTTTATTTTTGAGGACTCGAGAGAATGAGGGTGATTTTGGTGTACTTCCCCCCCCCTGCCCTGGGCCCATTTCTTTGGTTTTGACGGTGCCAACCAGCACGCCCGCGCGGGCTGCACTGCATGAGAGGGGGATGAAATTTGTCTCGCGAATACTCCAGAAAAGAAAAAGAAACAAAGAACATTGACGTGAGGATAATTTTGCAGAAAAAGTCATCAAGAAAAAAGCTCGGCGTGAAACACAAACATAATGATTAACATCTTAGTCCCCACCTGAATTTTGGGTGGAGCTCGGGCCTGGGCTTAAGATCTTACCCCTATTTCAAAGCAGTGAAAAAGTAAAAAAAGACAAAATAGAAAGACAATCAAGTACTAAATCACTATGAGCACTGTACGCGTGAGTGTGGACTGGGCATTCGTAAAACGTTTAGAAAGGTCACCTGATTCAAAAGCCTATGCCAGGCATGTCCAAAGTCTGACCAGGGGGCAGGTATGGCCCGTGATCAAATTGTTGCGGGGCCGGTGTCATAAAATCAATAATATGTGGCGCCCCAGGAATGTTGACCGGAGTATAAGATACATTTGTACCCAAAAAATATCATTACTTCTCAGGATGACGGCAGTAGCCCTTTGGCCACTTTGCCCTTGGCTTTTTGTGAGAATTTTAGCCCTCCCCATTTTCGACATGACGACTGTGAAAAAAGGAAAGCTGACTGTGAAGGCCGCCGCTTCTAGGACAAGTGGAAATCATAGTATTTTTTTTCACCAAAATCCAAAACAACTGATTGTGGCACAAAAGAATAACCCCAAAATCCTCTTTGACACTGTATTATCGCTAATGAGGCAGCAAATTATTCCAGATAGTTCTACCCATCCAGCCCATGACTTTATGGTCTTCTTTAATAAGGAGATTCAACAAAAACGAGTTTTCTAAAGACCATGTATATACATCACATGTTAAAGGTCTGAAAATTATAGATGCGCGAGATGGTGTCTGTCCGGTCATTTTTTTTTACAGGTTTAGTGATCTGTCACTTTTTAATCTTATGCAGGTGGTGAGTATGGCCAAACTGACTACTTGCCTCTTCCAGGTTTGCTGATTAAAGGTATTTTTGGGGTCCTTGGACCTTCAGTTCTAAATATTATCAACATATCACTCTCCTCAGGTATTTTTCCAGTGGCTTTGAAGTCTGCTGTTATTAAACCTACACTGAAACTACCCACCCTTCATCCAGAAAGCTTAGGTAATTATAGACCTGTGTCAAACCCACCTTTTCTTTCTAAAGTACTTGAAAAAGTTGTGGAACAGCAGCTGAATGATGATTTTGTGATTAAGAATAATCAGATTCAGATTCAGATATACTTTATTGTCATTCTAGTACACGTGTATACAGAACGAAATGTCAATACATCTGACCCGCAGTTTCCTTGAATGTACAGATATAAATAAAATGTTGTATTGAGTTGGAGTATTGAAGTACTAATAATATATTAAATAATTATGGCTATGTATAGTATTATACAGTAGTGCAAAGAGTGCAAGAGTAGCAGCTAACCAGATGTGCAGAATGGGCAGTCAGGTAAACAAGTCACTGTACAGTAACAATAACACTGTAGTACGATAGTATAATAGTATAGTATAGTATAGTATAATAGATTAGTGTCATACTATAATAGAATAATCCTTTTTGAATCTATGCAATCAGGATTCAGGGCTAACCACTCCACTGAAACAGCCCTGGTTAAGGTGACCAATGATCTTCTACTGGCAATGGACTCTGGCGCTTCATCACTGTTGCTGCTGCTGGACCTTAGGGCTGCCTTTGACACTGTTGACCATAACATCTTATCTGCTGGAAAAATGGATTGGTCTCACAGGAACCGCCCTTTCATTGTTCAAATCCTGCCGCTCAGATAGGACGCGTTGTGTTATATATGGTAAAATGACATCTGAGCCCTTTAGTGTTACCTGTGGCGTTCCGCAGGGTTCAGTACCTGGCCCCTTCTTTTCAGCATTTACATGCTTCCATTAGGTGATATTATTCCTAATTATATTATCAGTTTCCATTGCGATGCAGATGACACTCAACTGTATCTTCCAATGTAGGAACTTAATATTGATCCATATATAAGGCGCACTGTATTATGAGGCGGCATGGTCAGCTTTTGAAAAAAATTAAGACTTTTAGGTCCGCCTTATAATGCGGAAAATACAGTAACCCTGCAAGTCTGCAATATCTGTGTTTTGGGGTGGCGTGTGGAGACACTGGTCAAATGCTTGTTTATGGAAGCCTTTCACATGTCTTAATAAAGCATTTTACATGTTATTTCATGAGATTTTCAGTATTGTTTTTGAACGTATTTTATTTATCTCTGTAAACGCTATCATTTGGTCATACACATACCAGCGTGTATGAAAGCATTTGACCATTGTACATAGAAAGATTTCTGTGCTGTTTATATAAGTGTCACATACATTTTTTTATGAACCAGAGCTTGAGTTTTTATGGATCTATGGAACCATTTCACACGTGTTTATGAGAGTATTGGTCAGAAAGGGAGTTATGTTATAGAACCTTGTAATAATTATTGCCCCTAAGGAGCAAGTTTTATCCTACACCTGATGTGCAACAAAAATAAATAATAAACAATACAATAAAATAGCAATCAGTATGTCTGTACATAAACACGCACAAAACTATACGTAAACACACAAACCGTACAAAAATACACACAAAAACATACCTTAACGCACAAATAGTACATAAACATATACAACATACGTAAATACCCACAAAAACGTACCTAAATACACACAAATGTACTTTATCACATAAAACATACGTTAACTCATAAAACGTATGTAAACACACAAAACGTACATAAACACATAAAATGTACGTAAATACACACAAAAACATAAACGTGCACCAAATTGTTCGTAAACACATAAAATGTAAGTGAATATACATAAAAAAACGTACGTAAACGCAGCCACAAAAAGGTATTAAAACACACACAAAAACAGACATAAGCACACTCAAAATTGTTCGTAAAAGCACAAAATGTACCTAAACACAGAAAACTTACGTGAATACATACAAAAACTAAGGTCAATGCATGCACAAAAACGTAAAAAACAGACAAAAACATACGTAAACATGCACAAAACCGTACGGAGCGCTCCGCTTTTATTCAGCAGTTACGGTAACGACGTTGTAATGGCCGAAAAAAGAATGACATAGATTCGCCTACTCGTTCTTAATAGTTCTGATCTTTAATCGGTTTTAGTCGTATTTTTTAGCAAAGGTAATGATCCGTTGCTTTTATCGTACTTCTTGCTGCAGCCTTTGGTACACAATTGTCAAACAAGCGGCCCGTGGACAACGCTGAGAGAAGCGCAAGAGAAAAACTCTCACTTTTTTTTCATTTGCTCACTTTTCTCTCTCTCTCTCACTCTCTCTCTCTTACTCCCTCTCTCTTTCCCTCCCTCTCTATTCGTCCTGTATTTCTTTCTTTCTTTTTCTCCCCCTCCTGTATCTCTCTCTCTCTCTCTCTCTCTCTCTCTCTCGCTTTTTTCTTTATCTGTTTTTTGCTCTTTATTTCACCCTTTTTCTCCCGCTTTCTCATCCTCTTTCTCACTCTTTCTCTCTTTCATGCCCACTCTTTTTATCTCTTTCCATAGGAGTTGTACTACGGTAGTTTTATTTTTGTGGTATTAAATGTTGGGTTCATGTCCCCAACATTTTTAATAAAACGCTCTGAAATAAAAGATGACATAGAGAATCGGTTATTTAGAATTAGTTACTTTATTAATCATCATTTTGAGAGCCCCGGAGATCGAGCTGTTACGAATCTCCTCCTCGCTTGCTCGCTAGCTGGGCTCTGAAGAAATCTCCGAACCTTCCCTCCTAATATTTAGTTTTTGCCCTGTAATACATGAGTCTCGATTTACTGAGGGGCGGGGATTCTATCTAACAAATCGAGACCGTATTCTAACTTTTGCTACGTAGAGTTAATTAGTCTTCTTTTGAAGGCCTGCTCTCCAGCCGATGATGAAAGGTGACCTCTGTCCTGGGCAAACTCCCTTCCTTCTTCCCAGGCTCTTTGGTGAAGAACAATCTTGAGTTATGGGCATGAACAGGTCAGGATGTATCCATTGGTATGTGAGACAAAAGACAGGCTGCACATCAAAAACAACTCATGGCCTTGAAGAGCAGCTTACAGGCTGAGAACTCTTCAAAATGGCTGAGAACACATATAACATATTAAATGTCAACTGTAGGATAAATATAATTATACAATCCTAACATATTTCTGCAGCATTTGTGCAGAATAATCTTTGTATATTTGCATAGTAGTATTTTTGTAGGGTTTTTAAAGTATTTCCAGAGTAGAATTAGGTAGTCTATCCGTAGTATTGTTATAATATTACTGTATTTTTGTCGTGTGTTTCTTTAGGTAGTGTTTTTACATTATATTACTTTTGAAGTACTTCAGCAGAAGTGTCTATAAAATATATCCGTAGTCAAATGTCTGTAACATACAGTGGCTTGCGAAAATATTTGGTCCCATTGAACTTTGTGACCTTTTGCCACATTTCGGACTTCAAACATAAAGATATAAAACTGTAATTTCTTGTGAAGCATCAACAATAAATGGGACACAGTCATGAAGTGGAACACATTTTATTGGATATTTTAAACTATTTAAAAAAAATCTATCTACCTTGGTCATATCCCTCAAGAGAGGTGACCGACAGCAAGACAAACACATACAATAACAAAGAAAACAAAAAAGGGAAAAAAATAGCAAAAACACCCACAAACATTTTTGGACCATGCCCAACCCAAATGCCCAAACACCCAAACTAGTCAGGCACGTCGGGACCCGAGTTGGTCATGCTTTCGTCCCTCCAGATGCAACAAGACACAAGAAAGTGGCCATGTCACTCTCAGGGTGACAAAACACACTCTTCTATTCAACGGCAGGGCCCAACAGCTTTCACTGGTTTACCCCTGCCGCATCATACAGGTGCCCTGCCCATCCCTTAGAACACGTCCAAACATCCCACTATCCTTTTACAACACCCCTTCCACTCATTCCTATTAACAACAAGAGCTCGAGCTTCCACTAGGTTTAGACCTCTTTCCTGCAGTGCATTCATAACACCATCCATCCATGTCAATCGTGGCCTTCCTCTTGGTCTCCTTCCATTTACTTTTTTCCATTTACTCTCTCTAAAGTACTCGAAAGAGTAGTGGCACAGCAGCTGAATGCTTTCATATCGGAGAATAACCTTTTTGAATCCATGCAATCAGGATTCAGGGCTAACCACTCTACTGAGACAGCTCTGATCAAGGTAACAAATGATCTCCTAATGTCAATGGATTCTGGCGCTTCATCACTTTTGCTGCTGCTGGATCTTAGTGCTGCTTTTGACACAGTACGCCACAATATCCTACTAGAACGGTTGGAAAAATGGATTGGTCTCTCAGGAGCCGTCCTCTCGTGGTTCAAATCTTACCTCTCAGATAGGACGCACTGTGTTAAATATGGTGAAACGACATCTGAGCCCTTTAATGTTACCTGCGGTGTTCCGCAGGGTTCAGTGCTCGGCCCCCTACTTTTCAACATTTACATGCTTCCATTAGGTGATATTATTCGCAAGTACAATATCAGCTTCCAACTATATCTTCCGTTGGAGGAATCTTCCACACTAAACTGTGGAAATTTGGAGGCCTGTCTCACTGAGATAAAAGAGTGGATGTCACTCAATTTCTTGCGTCTTAACTCTGAAAAGACCGAAATGTTAGTCATTGGTCCTTCTAAATGCCGGGACTTATTCGCAAAAACTGCTGTGAACATTGACAAATGTCACATCACACAGAGTGACTCAGTTAAAAATTTAGGTGTCATATTTGACCCTGATCTATCCTTTGAGATGCATGTAAAGCAAATTACTAGAACTGCCTTCTTCCATCTTCGCAACATTGCTAAAATCCGTTCAATACTGTCTCAGTCTGATGCGGAAACAATAATTCATGCATTTGTTACCTCCCGTCTCGATTACTGCAATGCACTACTCTCCGGTCTCCCGAAGTCCAGAATCAAGTCTCTTCAGCTAGTACAAAATGCCGCAGCGAGGCTTTTAACTAGGACAAAAAAGTACGATCACATAACACCGATTATGGCTAACCTGCATTGGCTCCCAGTTAGCCAAAGATGTGACTTCAAAGTTCTCTTAGTATTGTACAAAATCATACATGGACTTGCTCCCTCTTATCTTTCAGATCTGATCTGCCACTATGTCCCGGTCCGAAGCCTACGATCTGAGAGTGCTGGTCTTCTGATGATCCCGAGAGCAAAGAAGTCTTCTGCTGGTTCGAGAGCGTTCTCCATCCGGGCACCGGTGCTGTGGAATGCTCTTCCCCCTGAGATTCGATCTGCAACCTCAGTGGAAATGTTTAAATCTAAACTTAAAACTCACTTCTACTCCATTGCATACGAATAACCTACTCCTCTTGTCGGTTGAAAATAGTTTGTGTAATATAGTGTAACAATCTGTGAAGCCCTTTGAGACTCTTCGTGATTTAGGGCTATACAAATAAAAATGACTTGACTTGACTTGACTACTTCTGCTCTGTAGATCCTCTTCAACATTCGCTCCTCATCCATCCTATCCATGTGTCCAAACCAACCAAGTACTCTCTTATCCACACGCTTGCTCAGTTTCACTAGTACTCCAGTTCTGTCTCTCACAATTTCATTTCTAAATCTATCCAATCTTGTCACTCCTAACATATCCCTCAAACACTTCACCTCAAAAATATTTAATTTCCTTCTCAAATCTGCGTTCAGGCTCTACATCTCTGCACGTCCAGCACATAGTCATCTCCCAGTCCCACAGTCGGCAAAATCACACTCTCATACAGTCCCATCTTAACATTCATACTCATACTCTTGTTGCTCATCACCAATGTTCCCTCTAATTTTCCACGGGTCTGAGCGTTCACACAAAGTCGGTGAGCAACGCTTCAAACAACAGTGACCAACCATAATCCCAAGTGTGGCAAGATAATTAATTGTCCAAAACTTGACATCAAGTTACATTTCCGGCAATGCAAAATTATTTTTCTCTTTTGAATGAATTGACTTATGTACTATTGCAAAGGGTGTTACGGCCTACAAACGTCGTTTGTTCTTACAATTCTTTTACAAGATATCCATTTCTTTTTATTTCCTGATATATTTTGTCGCATTATATTAACATTTTTGGGGGCTTATTTAGTCGGTTGTAAGATACAGAACTGTACTTAATCACATTTTTTAGTGGAAGTACAATGTTGGCAACAAGATTCACTTGATATAATTGGAAATTATTTGAATGCAACACAAACTTTTTCTTCTTTTTTCCATGTTTTTTTTCTACTTTTTTTTATTCCTTTAAAAAAAATCTCATTGTGTTTATTTTTTCCAAGCTGTTGCTTTTTTCTTTTTGTTCTCTATTTACTTTTTTCCTACATTTCTTTCTTTTCTTTTTTTCCGGCATTAAAATTGTTTTTCCTTCTTTTTTTCCTCTTCCCTTTGTTTCTTTTTTTCTCAGCTTTTCACTACTTTTTCATTTTGGTATTTTTTTCTTTTATGTTCTATTCCCCCCTTCCTTTAAGTCATTTTGTGCATAATTTTACATAATATTTTGTCCTTTTGGGATTAAAGAAGCAAAAACAACCCGAAGAGCCGTTTAAGACCCAAAGGAGCCGGTTCCTTTTAGTGAGCCGAGCCGAAGAAGCCGGTTCTCGACAAACTGTACTAACTTTACTCAACTTTACTCGACTTCAAAATATCGCATTTAGTACACAACGTCAGGGGAACCCGTGTATTTTTACCTTCATGCACTGTAAAATTGACATAATTTGCTTCTTAATTTGTAATTTTGAGCCCTCATTTTTGTGCGCTGGCTAGATTTTCTTGTGCGCTGAGAATGTGCGAGCAGTGCGCAATTGCGCACGCGCGCAGCTGAGAGGGTACACTGCTCTTCACTCTCCTCAGAGCACCCAAAACCTTGCTTCCTTGATTCACTCCATCCCACCAACTGCAGCCACATTACAACCCAAGTACCTAAAGCTTTTAACTTCTTCAAGCACCTGTCCATGCAACCTTATTTCTAACGCCATGTCCACTCCACCACGTGAACACTTCATCACCTTACTCTTCCCAACATTCACACATAACTTATGCCTATCACATACTCTTCCAAACTCTATTACCAACCTTCTCTGTGTTTCCTCAGAATCAGCCATAAGCATTTGCAAAACAACAACTGACTAAAAAAGGGGGAAAAAATAGCAAAAACACACACAAACATTTTTGGACCATGGCCAACCCAAATGCCCACTGTTCCACTGTTATTGATCATCTCTACACCTCTGCCAAATACTTTTGCATTCACCTCTCTCAACACGCCATCCATGTACATATTAAACAGCCATGGTGACATCACAAATCCCTGTCTCACACCAGTCAACACAGGAAACCACTCACTTGTCTCACTCCCTACTCTTACACATGCTCTGCTGTTCACATAAAAACTCTTCAATGCTTCCAAAAACTTTCCACCCACTCCATACATTACCATCCCTTGCCACAACGCCTCTTTATCAGCTCTGTCATATGCCTTTTCCAAGTCCATGAAAGCCAAATAAACATCCTTACCTTTCGCAAAATATTTCTCGCACACCTGTCGCACTGGAAACATCTGGGAGGTGCAAAAGGCAGTGAACCTACCTACCTACCTACCTACCTACCTACCTACCTACCTACCTACCTACCTACCTACCTACCTACCTACCTACCTATCTATCTATCTATCTATCTATCTATCTATCTATCTATCTATCTATCTATCTATCTATCTATCTATCTATCTATCTATCTATCTATCTATCTATCTATCTATCTATCTATCTATCTACCTATCTACCTACCTACCTACCTACCTACCTACCTACCTACCTACCTACCTACCTACCTACCTATCTATCTATCTATCTATCTATCTATCTATCTATCTGATATTTGTTGCCGACCTCTTTTCTGGACCCGTTTATGTTTTTGCTCCTCCGCCCCGGCCATCGACCTCTTTGTTCTCGCTGTCAACAACTGCCTTCACTCGACACGGAAGTGCCACTTCTGCCACCCGTGACAGATGATCATCGGATCGTGGATGCAAGTTCTGTTCTCCTTCTTAATAAAAACTGAGTAAAACGAACCCAAATTGGGTCCCGTCTCCGTTCCTGGTCTGTGACAGTTACATTATTATTGTTGATGTACTGTTGAGGGGCCTTCCCCCTAAACCTGCCTTTTTTTGTTTTATCCTTTTCCCCCCAGCTTTATTTCTTCTGTTTCACACAGACCGAAACAAACACAAGACAGACAATCACACACAATTAACCGGGTTCATGGCCTGGCTTGTTGTGCTGCCACAGAGTCTGTCATAAAGGGTACTGGGGCTTCAAATGTGCTACTTATGCTAAATATATTTCTTTGATTTACACTATAATTATTCTATTGTTTATTAAAGTCCAGTGGTAACTCGACGAATGAATTCAATTTGTTCTGGGAGTAGCTTTGTAACCTAAAGCATTTGTAAGAAGAGATGTCTTTTGAATGTAAATGCGCTAAACGGTTCCAAGCCCAGCAACAGTATTTTTTTTAATAAATCATTAAGTCTGGAGTTACATGTGGACATGCTAGAGAAGGAGTGGCTGTGCTTGTGAGTGTGAATAGCAAAGGAAAAACTGGTAGAGTGGTAAGATATATCTATGAAATTGATGTGGGTGCGATTAAAGTGGGGTGTAGAAGTATGGATGTCTATAAGTGCATATGGACCTGGTTCCGAAAGAAGTGCTGAGAAGAGAGAGGATTTCTGGAAGGATTTGTCCGAATGTGTGGCAAGTGCGAAAGACGGGTGGAAAGTGGTAATACTAGGTGACCTGAATGCTAGAGTGAGTGATGGAATACTTGAAAATGTGGTTGGTATATATGGAGTACCAAGAAGGAATAAGAGCTGGGAGAAATTGATTGAGTTATGTGTGGAAAATGAGTTGGTGATTGCAAATACATTGTTTAAAAAGAGGGACGTGAATAAATATACTTTTGTCAGAGTGAATGGTGGTGAGATGGTGGACAGAGTACTGATGGATTATGTCGTGGTTAGGAAAGATTGTTGGATGTGCATGTTTCTATCTATCTAAGGGCCCGGTCACACAGCCTTTCACGGGCGTATCGAGGCTGAATCATGGCCAGAAATTTTTGCCCGTGAAGCAGCCGCTGTTGGACGCTTTGAGATCGCGATACAGACGAGATACAGCAGTGCTTTACACACGGTAAGAAATTCACACGCGGCTGGCCGCGCGAAAAAGTTTTGCGCTGCTCAAAAGCTTTGCGCTGCTCAAAACTTTAGACCACGGGTACCGCGGGCGGCACACGTGGTACACACGAGGTAATGACACGGTACAGACGCGGAACGACGTGCTACGGCCGCGGCCAGGGCGTGGTTATACGCGGGTAGGACGCGAAATTTTAGCGGGTAATCGCGGGTGGAGCCCGGTCATAGCACGTTTGTTCTGCGCCTTGTGTTATCACGTGAATTAGCGTGTGTAACGCATGTGACGGTCAAACGCCTTTCTCCGCGTATATACAGCGCGATTTGCCGAGCACAACTGACGTGTGCTCGAGACGTCAAGGGGTGAACATGGATCCCCGTCACCGTAGTGACCTCGTCTTAATCCATTTTTATTTCTTGACATTTATTTTCATTTCATAACAAGATAATAAAATAAAAATGAAAAAATATTACAATAATAAATATTGGCTTCTTCTTCGGTGCCATAGCTTGAAATCTTGATCTTCACGGGACTGCCGCATTTTGAACCAGCTGCAAACTTTTGATGTTAGACATCGGGAGACCAGAAAGCAATTACATTACAGTAATCAAGCAGAGAAGTAATAAACGCATGAATGAAAAGCTCTGCATCTGATTGGGACATCATCAAGCGAATTTTCGCAATATTACGGAGGTGGAAGAAAGCTATTCTAGTAATACTTTTCATGTGTAACTGAAATGACAGATTACGATCAAATACAACACCTAGACTTTTGTCCGAGTCACTACGGGTGATATTGCATTTGTCTAGATTCAGGGCAGTGGTTGAAAACAATTCACGACAGTGAGCTGGACCAATAATCAAAATTTTAGTTTTTTCTGAGTTAAGGCACAAAAAGTTAAGTGACATCCATCTTTGAATCTCAGTAAGGCAAGCCTCCAGATTTCTACAACTTAACTGTTCAGTTGTCTCCAGTGGCAGATACAGTTGAGTGTCATCTGCATAACAATGGAAACTAATATTATACTTGCAGATAATATCACCAAGCGGAAGCATATAAATACTAAAAAGAAGGGGGCTAAGTCCTGAGCTCTGTGGAACGCCACAGGGGACATCAGAATGTTTAAAGGTCAGATCGCCATAGTTAACACATTGCGTCCTGTCTGACAGGTAGGACCTAAACCACGAGAGTACGGTTCCTGAGATACTAATGCATTTTTCCAGACGAACAAGTAATATGTTGTGGTCCAAAGTATCAAGCGCAGCACTGAGATCTAGCAGCAGTAGCACCGGAATCTATTGCTAAGAGGAGATCATTGGTTACTTTAGCCAGGGCTGTGTCAGTAGAGTGATTTGCCCTAAATTCTGACTGGACAGTTTCAAAGAGATTATTTTCCGACAAAGTCATTTAGCCGCTGTGCAACGACCTTTTCAAGTAATTTTGCAAAAAATGGCAGATTTGACACTGGCCTATGATTACCTAGGCTTTCCGGGTCAAAAATAGGTCCCTTAAGCAGAATTGAAGGCTACAGGAACAATACCCGAGGATAGCTATATATTAATAATATTTAAAACTGAAGGTCCTAAGATCCCAAACAGATCTATCATCAGTAAAGCTAGAAATGGATCAAGCAGGCAAGTAGTTTGTTTGGCCCTACTAACCATCTGTGTAAGACTATCAAGGGACAAATCATTGAAACCGGACAACGTTTCCGAGCAGCCGCCAACACCGTCTTAACACCACCGTATCTTTGAGGTAGGACGGGGTTTCCTGCAACCTTGTTTGAGTGACCTGGTTTCTTCAGTCAACCAAGGTGTATGCTTCTCAGGTTGAAATCTAAGCAGTAGGTGCGCCACAAAATCAAGAACATCAACCAAAGCAGTATTAAAGTTGTTTGTAAGTGAGTCAACAGACCCAATGTACAAAGAAAAAGCCGCAGTTACCATATGTAATAGTTCTTTTAAAGCTGATGCTGTTGCAGGGCGGATATTGCGACTATTAAAGCCTAAATTTTCCTTATCACAGTAAACATTAAACAGCACCTCACACTTAACAAGATAGTGATCAGAGATGGCATTGGGATACAGTAAAACTGTAACATTTGAGGCTACTACACCCCGGGTCAGAACAAGATCTAGAGTATTCCCATCATTATGAATGGGCACATCAACTATTTGATTAAAACCAAATGTGTCAATCAGTGACTTAAAAGCAATCGCAAGTGAATTTGATGGGGAGTTTATGTGAACATTAAAATCACCAATAATTACAACATTGTCCGCATAAGTTACTAAGTCTGTTGACAGTTCCGAAAATTATCCTAAAAATTTGAATATGGTCCAGATGGGGTCTAGAATATGTCAGCAGAAGCGGCCGAAATTCCATACCACAGGAAGATTGTTGACACGTGGAGTAACAGGATGACTAGCGGTGGAAAATACTGTCATTTCTTCTCCCTCCTCCCCTAACAAGGGAGAATCAGAGGTAAGAAGCACATAAAAAGATGCTATAGAAGAGTAGAGATACGGGTGTGTGGTGCAGGCAATGGAACGCTCTAAACTACAAAAACTGTGTGAATTGCATGAATCTAGCAATACAGACTCCACACCCGTGGTTACAGGCTCACTAATCACCTGTGACCTGGCCTGCACTAGTGTACCCTGTCATGGGAGGCTTAAACAGTTTATAAAGAGTGAGCGCACCTTCCCAGTTAGGGTGATGGCCGTCTCTCCTCAGCAGGTCAGGTCGGCCCCAGAAAGCAGGCCAGTTATCCACATACCTAAATCCCTGCTTACGACAGAAACTTGCCAGCCACTGGTTTAGTGAGACAAGTCTGCTAAACCTCTCATCATTGCCTGTCGCAGGCATGGGGCCAAAGACAATTATTCGATGCCGACTCATCTTTCTGGCGAGATTACAGGTCCTACCAATATTTTTCTTTGTAATCTCAGATTGCCTCATTTTAGTATCATTAGAGCCGACATGAATGGCTATATTGGTGTAGCTAGCCCTGTCCTGGTGTTTAGGTTTGCATGTCAGCTCCCTCAAATTAGCCTCAATGTTGGGTGCTCTGTCCCCAGAAATACACATGACCGTGGCTGGGGTGCTAACCTTTATGTTGCGGGTGATGGAGTCACCTATAACTAGGTTGCGGGAGCCAGTAGACCGGGGTGGAGTGGGACTAGCTAGGGGGTTTAACTTATTATGTGTCTGGATTGGCTCACCGCGGTTAGCATGCCGCTTAGGGCTAATGCTAACCGGACTAGCAGGTTCGCTACAAACCACGCTCGCAGTGGTGTCCGCGGCACCTAACATTTTCCTTTTAAACTGCTCTAGCTCACGGACACGTCCCCCTAGAAGGGCTACCTGCCCACGGAAGCGGGAGCAACCTTTACAACAACCCATACTTGTGAGCGGTCGGAAGCCGAGCAGCGTTTTAGCAGCCAGGGGAGGGGTTGCTCCTTCACCGCCGAGCGACGATAAACAATTGTGCGCGGCACTTACCTTATGCCAATCGTCCGAGATACTTACCTGAAACCTTTCAGCTGTTCAAGATGAAAAATCTCAGTCCAGACTGCTAATATAGCAGGAATCATAATAAATCTCGTAGTTATGGCGACGTGAGCAACACAAAACTGCCGCCACTCGATAACCTGGAAGCGGATTGCTATGTTTTTCCGCATTAGCGCATTAGTAAATACCACATTCGTAAGCGATATGTACCTTTATGGTAGTCTTTATTTTAAACAGTGACATAATCCAAAAAGACCTGACGTAAACAACTCAGAGGAGAGCAGAACAAAGTGCCACTCCAAACAGTGTCAGTTTTGTGGGTGCTCGCCGCTCTGCAGTTCTGCAGCCAAAGTAACGCTCTGCTCTTGACCGCCAGTAATGGTAATGGTGTTATAACAGCAGTATACCCCATTACTGATAGAATAATGGCGTTATTTCCAACACCAGCGTGCTTTGTTATACAGTGGTTAGTAAAAAAACATTGGAATGGAGCTTTGTTTTCCTGACAATAGCTCCGTCATCCTTAGGGAGATCATGAGGAAATCAATTGTTTTTGTCTAACAGGGATGACCAAATTTTGCTTAATTTAATCTTCCACGTTCTTATTATTGAGCTGATATTATCTAATCATGAACTGAAATAGACTTTTCCTGTCTCTCATTGTGTATTCCACTCAAAGAACTAAGGCTATAGACCTAACATTCGCAATTAAGACCAACAAAATTACACAAGTTACATAATCTTGTCTAAACAAATGAATAACTTGTCAATTAAAAATGATACCATAATGAAAAAAAATGGGTAGTGACATATATCAATATTTCTACAGTTTAATGGATAAATACCTATACCGCAGAATAACATCATCATCTACTAAAGCGGCGCTGCCACAGGCGGCTGCCTTTTCCAGCCTTTTATTGTCTGCTCCTATCTTCGGTGTTTTTTCTTCCCGTTTTGACAACTACACTATGGATTACTTCTATCCTATGGACATGGGTTTTAACGCACAAGAAATGCGTGTATTCAAGGAATTTCAACTCCTTGCCCTGAAAAATTCTCGTGCCGGCGTGATGAAGGGGCCTATCGTGGAAGAAAAGCCGGAGCTAGCGAAGCGGCTAGCGGCGTTATAAGTCTTCGGTACCATCCGTAATCATGGTAAATGCGAACTCACGACCAAATAAGATCATCGAGTGCTGGTGGAAAACATCGAAGCGCACAGGGAGCGCAGTTGCTGTGTTTTGCGGGAACGTGGCTCACGTTTAGCATTCCGGACGCTAACGTGTAGCCACCCGGAGCTACCCGGAGCAATCCGGCTTCAACGCCGCTAAACAGAGACACGAAAGCCGGGGGGAATCGGAGAGGAGGCGGACTTGCTAACACGAGGTGGTGTATCCCTGGATTTTCACAAAGAAAAGTTTTCCATCTGCCGCAGGGATGTCGAATTTTTGGACTGGCGTGACGTCATCCACTTCGCTACAAGCACCCCTAGGGCATCATGTTCATCTGTTAATAAACAACGGGGTAGACTGCTGGAAGTGTGAATTTCCCTACGGGGATGAATAAAGTATCTATCTATCTATCTATCTATCTATCTATCTATCTATCTATCTATCTATCTATCTATCTATCTATCTATCTATCTATCTATCTATCTATCTATCTATCTATCTATCTATCTATCTATCTATCTATCTATCTATCTATCTATCTATCTATCTATCTATCTATCTATCTATCTAACGGTGTCACTTCACAAGCGCCTTTAAATTCCAACCAAACAGAGGGCGCCAATAAGAACCAATCCAAACGAATCGTTTTTAAAACTAGTGACAATCAAATAGAGGCGTGCCATGAATTTGACACTTGCATCTTCACTCCACTCTGAATAAGTGATGTGTTTGTTGAATTAAAAGGCGATTAAACGTGTATAGAAAAAAAGAAACCTCAGAAAACTACTTTAGCTCAAGAAGAGATGATAGCTGGGCAGCACGGCGGTGCAGTGGTGAGCGCGTGTGTGGCACAGTTCTAAGGTCTTGGGAACCTCCTGTGTGGGTTCAAATCCAGCTGCCGGACTTCCTGTGCGGAGTTTGTATGTTCTCCCCGTGCTTGCGTGGGTTTCCTCCGGTTTCCTCCCACATTCTAAAGACATGCATTTCAGGTGCATTGGCCGGTCCAAATTGTTCCTAGGTGTGAACGAACGAGCGAGTTGTCTGCGATTGCCTGGCAACCAGTTCAGGGTGTCCCCAGCCCACTGCCCGATGATTACTGAGATGGGCTCCAGCACCCCCGCTACTCTACTGAGGATAGGCGGTGCAGCTAATGAGATGAGATGGCACCGTCCTAACTATATGCCACAAATCTACCCAGACATTCTTTTTGCACCAAAAATTGAATTGTGAGACCTGCAATGTCATCGGCCCTCGCTTCTCACTGTTAACATTTTCAAATGTGACAAAGCGCTCCTTGACTCCTGTGACGTAATGCACATCCAGTTCAAGCTGTGCTGCGCTACTTGTGTCTGTTGACTCTTCTTGGTGTTATCTGGAAAGTTACATCTTGAAAATGACTTTCACAGTATATCTTCGACCAAATCTATTTTGTCCTCTTTAAGCCATTGCAGGTCGACAAAAGCACAACTAAATCAACACCATATACCATATTTGCTTGAGCAGTGAGTTAAATCGGGCTGTTGATATTGTTTTAGTGAATTACCGCCCCCCAGCTTTGTAAATGCAGTAACGTTTCTCCAGGCCTTCATGCAAGGCTAAATGAAGCTTTTCGAAATTTGATTGGCTAAAGCATATATATATACTCTGAAAGGTTGCCTGCCCAGCCATAAAGTTGCCTGCCCCATTTTTCACAACTTGAAACACAATAAGACGCCTAATCGCAAAAAAAAACATTGTTGCAAAGTATTAAGGATTGATAATCAGAATATATATCAGAACAACACTTTAAATTTAAGTTTATCATAAATCTACTTATAACATTCATTGCATGTATGTGATATCGCTGCTTTTCTTCTGCCATCAGTATGTACCTTTATTTACTTATCTTCATTAATGCAATGTTTGCGTTGCGTCGTCTGCTACAACCGACATGAACTCCTCTTTCCACGAGGCTTTTAATGTTCGTTTACGTTTTGTAGCGTCATGAATTTTGTTAGCTTCTTTTGAATATTTCCTTTGTGTCACGATTACCCTTTGCCCTCACCTGTGCCCGCTAGTTTGGTGCCAGCTGCTGCTCGTTGCCTGATTAGTTCCCCTCCTATTTGAACTCAACGCCTCTATTCACTCCTTGTCAGTCCGTCAGCGAACCTCCTCACATGCAAGGCAAGCTCTATTTGACTCTGGCTCCTGTCTGTCCCGTCCCTACCTGTATCCTGCTCGTCTACCCCTGGCTTCCCCATCGTCTCCAGCTCCCTGACTTTTTCCTTTCTTCGACCACGCTCCGATCTCCCGCCCCAGCATCTCAACTCGTTTCTGCCCATCGACCACTCTCCGACCGCACGTCCCGGCTACTCAACTCGTTTCCGCCTTCCGACCACGCTCCGATCCCGTAAGCTCCCTGCCCCTCCTGCCCAGCGATCGCCAGATTGCTGGCGGTTGTTTTCCCATACCTGACTTCTCAGCTTCCGCAATAAAGTTTGTTGTGAAACGTTACGTCTATCTGTTCTGATTCTAACATTTTGGGCCTGAGGTTTTGGCTTGATTCCTTAATCACTTGTTTTTCTTGTGTTCTCTGTGCATCTACTGTTATGCAAATGATATGCAAATGCACGACCTTAAAACGTTCGGGAAAGTCCAGAAGCTCAAAGTTATTCGATGCAGGCTGCCGAGCATACAAATTGCCAAACGAACCAATTTAGTGTGTTGATGGCTTGGGGGAAGAATCCATGCCTCAGTCTGTTCGTTCTGGCCTCATGGGATCTGAACCGTCGGCTGGATTGTAGCAGTTTGAAAAAATGGTTACCGAGGTGTGATGAATCTTAGATGTGTTAAGACGGTGTTGGCGGCTGTTCAGAAAGCTGGCAATGTCCTCCAGACTGGGCAGGGGGCTGCTGGTGATCTTTTGGGCCAGTATGGCTGTAAAGCATTCTGTGTACCAAGTAGGATTAACTATTTCATGTTTTAATATGTATATAATATTGTTTCATTTTTGGAGCAAGGTCTCTCCTGTTTTCTGAGTTGGCTCCTGTTATGTGACCAAGCTAAGCCCCGATTTGTCATTTCCTGATTTTGGAGAACCTAAAATGTCAGCAAATGGCCATCTACAGAAACAATTTTTGCTGGTTAACTGAAATCATATGAAAATTTATTTAAACAACTTTTTTTACCCAACAAAATGAAACACAATAAAAGTTGCATATAAAAGCATTCAATGTTCTATATAATATGAAAAACATACCTCTATCCACCCACTCAAACTATCAGCCACCAATGCAATATTAATCAGAAGACAATGAACTAGTGAAACTCTGAATTCATCTCATCATCTTTTGACATTCAGTGTCATTTCCGATACAAAAAAAAATCATATTCGGCCATTGAAAAGGTATTAATTAATTATATTTCCAACAGAAAGAGAACATTCACCTATACAGTGACTACGGGATGAATACACTTCAGCTTTTTATATTCGAAGGCCTTGGTCAAGGATAACACACCAAGAAATATAGGATAAAAATAAATGGCAGCCTTCCTAGAAAAAAAATCACCAAATCAATAAATTTAGCACTTATCATTTGGAATTCTTTATGAAGGAGATTGTATGAAATTTTCCTCCAAGAAATGTATTCTTCATCCTCACAAGCTGACCGAGTCAAAATGATCCACCCAGTACAATAAATACAAACGTTTCATTACTTTCAAATGATTTGAGGTTTTCCCTCCATGTTCTTTAATTAAAAGGAAATTCCTTAAGATTAAGGAAAGTCATCATTAAAAAAAACTCTCCTAATATACATTATGTCGCAAAAGTGAGTAAACCCTTCACATTTCTGCAGATATTTCAACAAAATGTTTAATTGAACAATAATGAAGACACATCGCTTTGACTCAATGAAAGGTAGTCCGTGTGAAGCTTAGACAACAGCGTAAATCTTTTTTCTTTGTTTTCTATCCAAACGGGGCCAGTTAAGATATCAATTTCAATCTCTATTTTATTTCTTATTACTGTTTTAATGTTAATGTTGATGATGTCTGTGTTGTGTTTGTTGATACCCCTGCAACATCCATTGCAGTCTGGTCATCTTGGAAGGGGATTACCTCATGTGCCCCTTCGAGTTATTTATTTCCTCATTTGGAGGTTTTGAGAATTTTCTTCCCCCATGTAGGATTTAGATCAGGGGATGATGTAACAATAGCCTGTCTGTACAGCCCTTTGAGACTTGTGATTAAAGGCTATACAAATAAACATGACTCGACATCACAATGGAGGAGATGTTTTTATGGATTTGACAAGACGTTCAAGCCCAAGAACCACATCATGCAGTTGGGTGACGGGACGAGAATCAGTGGCATTTTGCAGAGAAAAGGTGACACTCTGGTGAAACTGATTGCCTCAAACATAAGATAGTGTGTGTCAAACTCACTGGCGCTCTCCTGATCCCTGGGTACCCGTAGATCACTATTTCTGTGGAGGCAGCGACATCAAATGGAGCAAAGTTAAACTTTGCAATGAACGGTAATAGAATGATTCTTTGAGATGGGACAATTTTTACGATCAGTCTATCTATATACTGAACCATATCCGCCTAGTGGGAGGTGGCTAGAGTCAAGACCACACTTAGATTCACTAAACAGTAGGCAGTAAAGGAGACCCTGAAATGGTTGCCAGGCAGTTGGAGGGCACACAGAGACAAACAACTCACACGCTCATTCACACCTAGGGACAATTTGGACCAGCCAATTAACCTGGCATGCATGTTTTTTTGGAATGTGGAAGGAAATCGGAGTGCCCGGAGGAACCCATGCAAGCTCGGGGATAAAATGCAAACCCTGCACAGGAAGACTGGGAGCTGGATTTGATCCCATGACCTCGAACTCTGCCAGCATGCCACCCTTTTGCCAATATCATCAATATTAAAATGTTTTCCAGCTATAATAGTGCTATCATTTAATCAGCAGCACATCATATTCATCCACATTTTTAATGAAGTATTTACTTGCTGTATTCAAATGAATGTAGTCATTCATATCAGTATTTTCCCAGCAATGGTCTTCCGAAGCATCAACCTTATTTGATCATACAACAGCTGTGTGTAATTTTAATTTAATGTACATGGATTTCTCCTTTTTGCCTTATAATGTACATTCCCATAACTGTATGTTAAGAGTTTCATGTTCCATTTTGCCAATCCACCCCCCTTTCTTACAAAAAACTGTGGGCGGCCATTTGTCAATGCACTCCAGCCCTTTTGGAGGAGAATGTTTCTCAGATCAATTGGACTAGAGTGCAGACTGTTGTTTTTATTTGTACTACACCTGAGGAGAGTGATATGTTTATAATATTTAGAACTGAAGGTCCAAGGACGCCAAAAAGACTTTTAATAAGTGAACCTGGGAGCGGGTCGAACTGGCAAGTTGTCGGTTTGGCCGCATTCACCACCTGTTTGAGATCATCAAGTGACAGTTCACTAAAACCGGACAATTTCCCAGGACAGCCACCCTGTCGTGCATCTGTAGATTTCAGCCCTTTAGTATGTGTGGTATTAATAATTTCTTTAGCAATTTCTTCCTGTATGCATTGAATCTTCTTAGTAAAGAAGACCATTAAGTCATGAGCAGAGTGCGTCGAACTATCTGCAATAGTCTGTTCCCTTGTAAGCGATGCTACAGTGTCAAAAAGGGCTTTGGGATTGTTCTTTTGAGACGCAATCACCTTCAAAAGATAGGCCGATTTTGCAGAGGCAAGGGCCGCTTTATACTTTAACAAGCTGTCACACCATGTTTGATGGAAAACCTCAAGCTTGGTAGCGCGCCATTTTCTTTCCAATTTCCTGCATTCTTGTTTAAGGGTTCTAGTTTCATCAGTAAACCAAGGCGTGCGTCTTTTAGGACGTGATTTTAGCTTCATGGGCGCTATTGAATCCAGGACACTAGTCAGGGTGGTATTGAACTCATTCATGAGTGAGTCAATCGAGCCATTGTATGAAGGAAAGACGCAACTGCTCCAGGAAGGAGTTCAAAGAGCTCAGAAACTGTGCCAGTGCTTATATTGCGTCCGCTAAATCCTTCAGCTTTTTTAACACTACATTTAGCTAGCACCTCAAATGTAACTAAATAATGTTTCGAGATAACGGTAGTACACGGTAACACCATAATGTTTGAGGTTAAAACTCCTCGAGTCAGAATCAAGTCTAGCGTGTTCCCATCTTTATGGGTTGGCAAATCAACCAGTTGATTAAAACCAAATGCATCAATTAGAGACTTAAACGCAATAGTAAGTGAACTGAGTGGGGAGTTCATATGAATGTTAAAGTCCCCCATAAGTGTAATTTTGTCTGCATCGGTTACTAGTTCAGACAAAAGTTCAGCAAATTCGTCTAAGAAAGTTTTGTATGGCCCAGGTGCGCGATAGATAGTTATTACATAAATTGACAATAGAGAGGACCGCATCACTAGAGCCTCAAACGCCTTATAATTATTAGAGGTACGAGGATTAAATTTGAGCGATTTTTCAGAAATCAGCGCAACACCACCACCCCTTTTCAACGTGCGTGCTATATGGCTACTCTCGTAGTCTGGGGGAGAAGCATAATTTAGCGCTAAATACTCATCCGGGCGTAACCAAGTTTCACAAAGACCCATACAGTTAAGTTTATAATCACGAATAATGTTATCAACAAGTAAAGCTTTTGGAGCAAACGATCTAATATTTAACAGACCAAATTTTAGCTTTGCTGAATCATTTGACTTAGCTGAACTCTTTGTAGTCTTTGTCGAGATCTTCAAAAGATGCCACGGTTGTGGCTTACTGTCCTCTTCTCGGAAAAAAGATGCACACTCTACAAAATCTAATTTACAGCAATGTCCGGATATTTTTCGACATCCCCATAAAAATGATCGTGTCTGCCGGAATCCGTAAGTCGAATGTACATAAGTCGGGAGGCGTCTTTGGTTTAATAGAAAAAAGATCATACGATAGGAAAGAATAAATGCTAATAACTATATGAAAGGATATAACAAATTGAAGGTGTAAACAAATCCACATTGTTATTGTTATTATATGATGATACTACTACTACTACTACTAATATTACTACTACTACTACTACTTCTACTACTGCTAATAATGATAATAATAATAATACTTATTATTATTATTATTAATATAATTGGTATTATTGTCATTATTGGTGTCTGAGTGATATTTAGTGATTAGTATGATATAGTTAATAGATGGGTAAAACTAAATTAATCTGGTATTATCATGAGTTTTATTACGATGATTATTATTATAACATTTATGTGCCTATTATTGTTATTATTAGTAGTATGTATAGGTATCCATATAATGTAAATGTAAATGTTATTGCAACAACTATTATGACAATTATGTTTTTGTTTTTTTATCATTATCATTATCAACTATATGTCTGTTATTATTGTATTGTTGAAAATTGTTATCATATAACTGTCACCACCATATTATGTAAATCCATCTCAATCTGTACCTATATTCATCAAAGATGAGGTGAATAAATATGTTGGTGAGGATGGCGACAAACAAAAAAAAAAACCTAAATAAATGGGTATACAATAACGTAGATATACATCTTAAAATAAACAAATAAATAAATATATTCTTCATGTCTCAGAGTTAGGGCAGTCAAGTGGGAGCTTGATGCTGGAGGCATCTGGTTCAAGCCTTGTCTTTTTAATGCATATATCAGGACACTCAAGAATGGTGCCTGCTGCCTGGGGACGGACACCCTAAGGTAGCAGGTCCAAAGATACTTGTATGACGAACAACAAACACCACATAGCAGTCAGTTTCACCATAAGCACCCAAGAGAACTATGTTATCATAATAGTGACTCCAATTATACAATATTCTGTAAATGTATGGAATTAGCAATGATGATAATGATGATGGTAAAAAGTGATGGAAGTAGTGATGGTGATTATGATGATGATGATGATGATAATGAAGAGAGCCAATGTAAATATGTATATTCATGAGTGGTTGTTTTTTTTTACATTTAAATACACAGAAGAGCTACTGTAACTGTGAGACACAATTATTAATGAAGTGAAAGGGGTAGGATTTAATATGCAAATGTTTCTTCTTACTTCCTTTCGAAAATGTACAGTAACATTGTTTGTCTGTTTCATTTTATGTTTTTGATTTGTTGTTTTGTTTTTGCTTTCGGTATGTTATGTTTGAAATTAAAGTTTTATTCATTCATTCATTCATTCATTCATGCATTCATTCATTCATTTAAAGTTCCACTTTAGTGTTTTGTAGGTGCCCCTCAGAGTATTATTCATTGGCAAATACAAAATGAGCATCCCATTTAGCTGGGCTCTTTCATCATCACTTTGAAAGAAGAGAAATGGAAAGGTAAGGCTCTTAAATCCTCTTTGGAACAAAATGATCCCAGTTTAGTCAGCTAACAGTTACAATAGGCTCCACAGACAAAATGTCCGTCCTCCCGGTGAGGGCCTGCCGGGCCACAAAAAGCGAACAGGCATCCTTAAGCCTGGATGAGTCACCGGGCGACTCGCGCAAAGCTTGTGGCAAGGCCCTCCCCTCCCCGGGCGGGTGTCCGCGCCGGTCGTCTTCCTGCCAAGCGGCCCTTCGGCGCGGTTGGCAAGTGGCCGCTGGATGGCAACGGAGCTCCACTTCCACCGCCACCTGTCGACTCCTCCTGCACACGCTTAGTAAGACTCGAAGCTCCTGGCGGAAGGAAGGGTTGAGGCAGCAGTAGATGAAGGGGTTATAACAGGTGGAACTCATGGCCAGCCAGTGAAAACAGAAGAAGAGCGCGTTAGAGGAGTTAATAGCGGGGCTGGAGAGAAGCACCACGTAGCAGTTGAGCGGGAACCAGCAGACTGCAAAGACGGCCACCACCAGGAGGAGCATGGCTAGCGTGCGGCGCCTTTTTTTCTTCTGTGCCGCGTGCTGCGCCGTGGTGGCGTCGCCGATGGCGTTGTGGTGCCATAACCAGTGGGCCACAGTGCTGTAGGACGCTGTAATGATCACTAGGGGGAGCATGTATAGGAGGATGAAGGTAAGGAGGTCGATGTACTTCCAGTAGATGTCCGATGGCTCGGGAAAGTCCGGCACGCACAAGCTGCGCTCCTTTGCATGACTGATAAGGAAAACAAAAAAAAAGTTAAATGGACAGCATTTATATGGCGCTTTTCAAGTCGCTGAAGACTTCCCACAGTGCTTTACAATGTACTTGACACATACCCATTCACACAGACAACAATAGCAGCGTCAGCTATTTAAGACAACTACCTGCTTTAGGAGGCCTTAGGGGTTCAGTGTCTTGTCCAAGGACACTTTGACATTTAACGTGCAACTTGTTGGTCCCTAAACGAGAGCTGTACCTCCTAAGCTACTGCGGCCCCCCAAAATACAGTGTTACCTCTTTATCAGAGCAGCTCTAAACATGAGAATTTCACTTAACAAGTTTTATTTGCAACAAAAATCTTGCTCGCTATACGGAGGAAAATCCAGTTCCTGAGCAGTCCCAGAGACACCCCTCATCAGAGATTGGTAATCCTCCTCATTAAGCGATTATAAACCGTTCTAACACAACAAGGGCACTCACAGCAAGACAGACTATGTAGAAGACCGCAACAATATTAGCAATCTATGATTAAGTGTCATCTGCTAAAAGTGACTGAGACGATGCAGATTAGAGCCCAAAAGGGCAAAACCAGATAAATTGAAAAACAAAAAAACTTATTGATGATAAAATCCAGGGGACAACTATAAGTTGAAAAGTATACTCTTAAACGGTATTTATTGTTTCATTACTATTTGTTTGTGTCAGGACCAGAACGGAGACAGGACCCACTTGCGTTATGTTTCTCTTAGTTTTATTGGAAGAAAGGAAAGGGTTGCCCCCACGAGCCGGTGGTCGCTCTGAACACGGAAGTAGGACTTCCGTGGCGAGCGATGGCATTGTCGGGAACGGAAAACGGTTTAGTAGACGGGACAGGAGAGCAAAACCGTGGTCGGGGTTGGAAGCGAGTCGTAAGCCATGAATGGAGAGTAGACGTGGTCGAGGACAAAATGGGTGAAAGCCGGGATGGGAGAGTAGACGTGATCAGGATCAAAAACGGGTCCAAGCTAGGGGACAGACAGGAGCAAAAAACAGGGTGGAGTCAGGGTCGAAAAAAAAGGCTTGCCTAGTGTAAACTGAGGTTCGCAGACGGACTTACAACAGGTGACAGAAAGGAGGGGGTTTAAATAGGGACAGGGAGCCAATCAGAGTCTGAGGCAGTCCAAGGAGCATCACATTGGAAATCATGACAGAACCCCCCACTCAAGGGACGGCTCCAGAAGCCCAAAAAACGTGACTAAAAAAACCCAAAAAGAAAACCCCAAAAATTAGTATTCCTCTGAATGGACCGATTCCCCATCATCAGCATCAGGGGGTGCGGCAGAAGCAGGATCCGGAGGAGACTGAGCGGACTGGCAGGCGTCCCAGCCGGGCAGATGGATGTCGCAGATGGGCGTCGAGACAGGTGGGCAGACGGGCAGGCAGATGTAAGTCAAGACAGGCGAGCAGGCAGACACACGTCGAGACCTGTGGGCAGGAAGGCAGGCGAATTGGGCAGGCGGACGGGCCGTCCGGGCAGGCAGACGGATGGTCCAGGCCAACGGACGGTCCAGGCAGGCAGACGGACGGTACAGGCGGGCTGACGAACGGTCCAAGCGGGCAGACGGATGAGTCAGGCAGGCAGTCGGACAAATCAGGTAAGCATATGGGCATGGCAGGCAGGCAGATGGGCGAGTCGGGCAGACAGACAGACGAGTTGAGCAAGCGGACGGGCAAGGCAGTTAAGCAGACGGGCATGGCAGGCGGACAGACGGGCATGGCTGGCGGACAGACGGGTATGTCAGGCGGACAGACGGGCATGTCAGGCAGGCGAGTCTGACAAGGCGGACAGGCAAGCAGACGGGCATGGAAAGCTGGCCGACAGGCGAGGCTGGAAGGCAGGCGGAAACTTCAGACGGATTGGGCGTTGAGGGAGTAGGCTAGGAGCAGACGGGATGAGGTCCGGTGGCATTCAACCCCCCACTCCAGAACCGCCCCCGTCCGCCAAAGTGAGAGTTGTGCTGAACCAGCCAAGGATGACCCAAGACGAGCAGTTGACCAAGGTAGGGGAGCAGGTGGAACCGGATCCTTTCGAGATGGTTCCCGGACAGTCTCATCTTTACTAGTTCCGTAATGTGTGTCACCGTGCCCAGCAGGTGACCGTCCAGAGCTTGGGCAGGAGCTGGGGTTGGAAGGGGAACTAGCTTTAACCCCATTCTCCGGACTAAGGCTGTGTCCGGGATGTTGTCCTCAGCGCCAGAGTCCACAAGGGTGGACAGGGACTGGGTGAAATTGGAACTAATAAGCGGGAACCAGCAGACTGCAAAGACGACACCATTGTTGCTGGCGCTGAAGCAACTGTTGTTGCTGCCTAACTAGCCGAAGAATGGCAGACACGTCACCTGACATCCGTCGGACCTCCCCCTCAGTCCGATGTGAACACCGCATGGCGAAGGGAGTCTCAGTCTCTTTCCGATCGGCGCTTGTGAGAGCGTTCACTGGGTCTTTTTCTGGTCAGTCCGTACTGTCAGGACCAGAATGGAGACAGGACTGAATTACGTTTCTCTCAGTCTTATTGAAAGATAGGAAAGGGTTGCCCCCACGATCCGGTGATCGCTGGGCGCGGGAAGCAGGTCGCTCTAAACGCAGAAGTGGGGCTTCCGTGGCGAGTGACGGTGGTGTCGGGAATGGAAAAACGGTTCAGTAGCCGGGACAGGAGAGCAAAAACGTGGCCGTTGGTTGGAAGCGAGTCGTAAGCCAGGAAAGGAGAGTAGACATGGTTGAGGACAAAAAGGTCAAAAGCAGGGACGGAAGAATAGTCGTGATCAGGATCAAAAATGGGTCGAAGCCGGAGGACAGACAGAAGAAATGAACAGGTTGGAGTCAGGCTTGCCTAGTGTAAACTGAGGTTTGCAGACGGACTGACAAAAGGGGACAGATAGGAGTGGGTTCAAATAGGTAAAGGGAGCCAATCAGAGTCCGAGGCAGTTGTCGCCAAAAGAGCGGCGCACAGGTGCATCACATCGGTAATCAGGACAGTTTGTGTTTTTAGTGATGAGGAAGATGTATTTTATAGCTATTTAGAGTTTACTTGGATGCCTTTGGAGATCAGGAACAGGCCAATTTGTTTTTAAGAATCTCATTGCTAATTAGACGAAATTCGGTAGATCACCTCGGCTGGCACAGAACTAGTGCGGACTAGGGAAACCCGACTGTTTCAGTAGATCAAAGCCTAGCGAAGGCCCGCCCGCGGCAGATGATGACGCAATGAAATTTCAGCCAAGTGCTCTGAATGTCAAATTGTCAAAGTGAAGAAATTCAATGAAGCGGGGTAAATCGCGGGATTCAGTATAACTTAGTTTGATAGCCAAATACCTCGTCATTGCATGTGCATAGGAGAGTTACACAGTAAAGATCACAATCCAGGCAAAATCAGCTAGGAAATTCTTAATACAGAAAAGTAACACATTGCGCAACAATGAACTCATTAAGTGCCATAACCTATAAATACGTTTTCAGAAGCATTGTCCTTAAGTGGAAAAACGTAAGAATATGCTTTTTTGTATTTTTTTACCTAAAGGTTGCCGTTAGAATCAAGCTTTTGGAAAATATATTATTATAATGAATCACCACTAGATTGCAGAAGTGGCTTTAATAAGATCTTTGTCAACACTCAATGCAGGCATTCATAGGCTATGGCAGGCTAAAGACCGTGAAAAAAAGCTTGCAATTGGTCGAGAGTGACGTCAATCAAAAGTTTGGTTTAATTTTAAACAGGAATTATGGGACAAAACAAACAAATTACAATAAGGATTGTCAAAAGATGCAGGAATGCTTTTAGGGGGATTTTTTTATCTGTCGGCATAGTCATGTATTTTGGAGCAAATATTTTACAGGTTGGATTCGCTGGACGATCCTGGGAGTAAAGAGTCCATTTTTGCAAGGAAACATTCCATTAACTGACTACCAGGGGACATAATTGGTGCGTTACGCTGGCTTTATAGTTTTCGGGTATCTTGTGACTGGTGATGTTTCTGTGATTACTAGATCTTGAATCCCAAGATTTTAAGCTTTCCAGTGATATATGCATGACATATTTCAGTGACTGGTGACACAACATGACTTTAGTCATCAAAAGTCTGACAGCCAGTCTGGGCTAAGAAACGTAACAATGTTCAAAAGTTGTTTCCTAAACAATGGTAAAAGCGAGAAGTTTACTTTCTTTTTTGACTGAAGGATGAGGGATCAAGCTTTCAAGCTGTCCTCTGCCTATAGAGCTACAGAACTACACATAAGTCAAATTGGTTGGCTGGCACTGGCTCTTCCCATTGGAGAGAAACGTCTGGAACTTTAAGAGTGTGCTTTGGCTGGAAAAAAAAGATGATAAAAAGTTGGCTTCTATAAGAATGCTAGAGAGAAAAATGATATCAACCTCAAAGGCAACTGACAGCTCATTGATCAACTGCGCGCTACTGGGATGATGCCCGCAGGCACCTTGTTGCTGACCCATGCTCTACAGCACAGGTGACAAACATGTGGCCGGAAAAGGCCCAAGGGTTTTATTCCGGCCCACGAGATGTTAAGAGAAGCACAACAGAAAAATGAGCTGCAGTTTTAAATATGTCCACTTGATGTAGCCATAAACAGGTGCCACTCGCAAAGCAACTGGAGCTTTCTCTCTTTCACACATTATTTTTCTCTCTCTTTATCTCTCTTTTCTCTCTCTCTTTCTCATTTTCTTTCTCTCATCATGTATTTCTTTTTCTGTTTCTCTCTCTCTTCTCCCTCTTTCTTTTTTCTCCCTTTCTCACTATTGTGTCATGATTACCGATATGCTTCACCTGTGCCCGCTCCTTTGGCGCCAGCGGCCTCGGACACTGATTGGCTCTCTGTCCCTATTTAAACCCACTCCTATCCGTCTCTTTTTGTCAGTCCGTCTGCGAAACTCAGTTAACACTAGCTTTTCTTTCGACCCTGACACCCGCCTGTTTTTGCTCCTGTCTATCCCCCGGCTTTCGACCACTTTTTGTCCTCGACCACGTCTACTCTCCTTTCCTGACTTACGACTCGCTTCCTACCCGACCACGTTTTTGCTCTCCTGTCCCGGCAACTGACCCGTTTTTCTGTTCCCGACACCACTATCCCCCACCGCATTCAGAGCGATCGTGGGCACAACCCTTTCTCTTCCTTCAATAAAACTTGTGATAAACATAACGCAATTGGGTCCTGTTTCCGTTCTGGTCCTGACATATTGAGCTCTTTCCTTCTCCCTTTTTGTCTCTTTCTTTCTCTTCCTTTGTTCTCTTTTCTCCCTTTCTTTCTATTGCGCTCTCCTTTCTCGCTTTTTCTCTCTCTCTTTCCTTCTCTCCCCGCTTATTCTGTCTCCCTTGTTCTCTCTCTCTCTCATTTTATTCCTGTCCCTTCCTGTTGCTCTGGTTCCCTCTCTGTCTCTTTTGTCTCTTTTTCTCTTAAATATACTAGTTTGGGTCCTGTGAGATTTGCTTTACTACTATGTGGCCCCTACCTAAAACTAATTTGACACCGCTGCTCTGGAGTAAAAAAAATGCGTTCCTGTTCAAAACAAAGTTAGCCAATGATTGTAAAAGCAAAAATAGCCCTATTATGTATTGACAATGTTATAGTTTTGTAGACACTCAAAATGAGAAGAGAATACATCACTGAACTTGCAAGGAAATCAGGCGACTACTCACAATCCAAAACTCCAAACCCTGAGCCCTTTCTCTTCATCAAATCATCTAGGTTACAAAGAGCAGATTTAGAGGGTGTGGAAAATCAAAGAACAGCAACAATAATGTCATCCAGGGGTCTCACACTTAAATGACTCCGGATGACGTTGGGATGAATCGGGTTTTCTTCAATAAAACCTCTGTTAAAAATGTTCCACTGTTCTCAAATATATATATGTATATATACATTGAAGAAAATAAGTGTCGTGATTGCCTAAGTGGAGCCACCTGGGGTAATCATCTGGTGCGATTCCTGATTGGATGGTGTTCCCCACTTAAGCTGTCAGCGTCCAGAGATGGACGTTCGAGTGTACTCCTCGTATCTCTGAGTGTGACTCCAACATACAAGGTACCCACGAATTCCCTTGCCTGATTCATGCCTTCTTCTCGTTGCCTGACCTATTTCTGTTACAAGTTTTACGATCAACTCTCCCGCCCCGGCCACCGACTTACCCGCTACGTTGCACCTTATGCTTTTCACCACGGAGCTGCCGTTCCGCCCGAAGAGGCTTTCGACCAGCAAGAGCCGACGTCCCAACCCTGTTCCAACGATCCTTGTCAATAAAAACTCTAAAACTGACGCAATTGGATCCGAGTCTCCGTTCTGGTTCATGACAGAACACTCGAACCATAACATGGATCCAGTTCGTTCCCCAAGACTGATAGACCGGTCCTCCGGGCCAATCTCATTCTTTCCGGTTCATCTCAGTCCTTACATGCCCTGATCGATTCTGGCGCTGAAGCAAATATCCTTGATCTGTCCCTCGCTCGCAAAATGGGGATACCTGTTAAACACCTTCCTAATCCGGTATCGGGCTTTAGATGGTCACCTGTTAGGTACCGTGTCTCAAATAACTGAACCCATAGAATTACAGATGTCTGGAAATCACCGAGAGAAGATCCGATTCCATTTAATTCACTCCCCGAGCCAACCCCTCGTTCTGGGTCATGCATGGTTGGTCCAACACAACCCCCATTTCGACTGGCGCACTGGGTCGATACTAGAATGGGGCATGGACTGCGAGCCGCTCCTTACCTGGATGACCCTGCTTCCACAAGGGCTCCACCCAATCTGTTCAAGGTCCCAGTCTGTTACCACCACCTACGGGAAGTCTTCAGTAAAGCTAAGGCCTCTTCCCTGCCCCCTCATAGACCTTACGACTGCGCGATTGACCTTCTGCCAGGGTCCGTTCCTCCTCGGGGCCGCCTCTACTCCCTGTCTATTCCCGAGAGGGAGGCCATGGAGGAGTACATTTCCGATGCCTTGGCGGCTGGTATTATTCGGCCCTCCTCTTCCCCAGCAGGGGCGGGGTTCTTCTTTGTGGGAAAGAAGGACGGGTCACTCCGACCCTGTATAGATTATCGAGGGCTCAACGACATCACTGTTAAAAATCGCTATCCCTTGCCACTGCTTGCCTCTGCATTTGAACTTCTACAGGGGGCCACGATCTTCACTAAGCTTGACCTGCGTAACGCCTACCATTTAGTCCGTATCCGGGAGGGAGATGGGTGGAAGACGGCATTCAACACACCCACCGGCCACTACGAGTAACTGGTAATGCCGTTCGGGTTAACCAACGCCCCAGCCGTTTTCCAATCTTTGATTAATGACATTTTACGAGATGTGCTTAATCACTTTGTATTTGTGTACCTGGACGATATTTTGATTTTTTCGAAGTCCCTCGAAGAGCACCAAAAGCATGTCCAGCTTGTTCTCCATCGTCTCCTGGAGAACTCTCTATTTGTTAAAGCGGAGAAGTGCGAGTTTCACGCCAAGACGGTTTCGTTCTTGGGCTACATCGTGGCGGATGGGTGCCTTCAGATGGATCCTGCCAAGGTATCAGCTGTCACCTCTTGGCCTGTCCCGGAGTCTCGCAAGAAACTCCAACAATTCCTTGGATTTGCCAACTTTTACCAGAGGTTCATCAGGAACTACAGTTCGGTGGCAGCTCCCCTCACGTTCCTCACCAGCCCTAAAGAGCCATTCCGGTGGTCCCCCGCGGCCGATGCAGCTTTTAACTGTTTAAAGAACCATTTCTCTACGGCCCCCATACTCCAGGTACCTGACCCTGCACGCCAACTTGTAGTGGAGGTGGACGCCTCAGATGTGGGAGTGGGTGCCGTCTTGTCCCAGCGGTCAAACAAGGACCAGAAGATGCACCCGTGCGCCTTCTTTTCCCGGCGGTTGTCCCCGGCCGAACGCAACTGCGACGTGGGGGATCGTGAGTTGTTGGCCGTCAAGCTAGCCCTGGAAGAATGGCGACATTGGTTGGAGGGGGTAACAGTGCCGTTCATAGTTTGGACAGACCACAAAAATTTGGAATATATTAGATCGGCCAAGCGGCTAACCCCCGCCAATCACGTTGGTCCCTGTTCTTCACCCGTTTTAACTTTACTCTGTCCTACAGACCCGGATCTCATAATGTGAAGCCCGACGCCCTCTCCCGGCAATTCCAGAATCCCAATGAGTTACCTCAGGGTCCTGCGACGGTTCTTCCGGCTTCCCGTATGGTGGCGGCGGTTTCCTGGGATATTGAATCCCGAGTCAGAGAGGCGCTACCTGATCAAGCGGGCCCCAGCTCCTGTCCCGAGGGTCGACTATTCGTCCCCGAACCCTTACGGTCCGAGGTCCTCCAATGGGGGCACGATTCTCGCCTGTCTTGCCATCCGGGGTCGGCTCGGACCCACAGTTTCTTGTCCCGACGCTTCTGGTCGCCTTCCATGGCCAATGATGTACGGGAATATGTCTCAGCCTGTCAAGTGTGTGCCCAGAACAAAGCCTCTCACCAACGTCCGGCCGGTCTGTTACATCCTCTACCGGTTCTCCACCGGCCGTGGTCCCACATCGCCTTGGACTTTGTGACGGGGTTGCCAGTATCTGAGGGGATGACGACCGTACTTACTATCGTGGACCGGTTCAGTAAGATGGTCCATTTCGTGGCACTACCCAAGCTCCCCTCCGCCAAGGAAACCGCGTTGGTAGTTCAGCAACACGTATTCCGCCTCCATGGCATCCCTCAGGACATTGTCTCTGACCGGGGTCCCCAATTCTCGTCCGTTTTTTGGAAGGAGTTCTGTCGCCTGCTTGGGTGCCTCAGTTAGCCTCTCATTGGGGTTCCACCCTCAATCCAACGGTCAGTCAGAGCGAGTTAACCAGGATCTGGAAACAGCACTTCGCTGTATGGTCTCTCGTGAACCGTTGTCTTGGGCTCGGCAATTGGCATGGGTGGAGTATGCCCACAATTCTCTGGTTAGCTCCTCCACGGGTATGTCCCCTTTCCAGTGCGTATATGGCTACCAACCTCCTATGTTCCCTAGCCAGGAAGTGGAAGTCTCCTGTCCGTCAGCTACGGCAAACGCACGCCGCTGTCGGCGAACCTGGGCTCGTGCCCGGGCCATACTCCTTCGGGCAGGCAAGGCTCATTCAGTCGGGGCTAATCGACGGAGGAGTCCTGCTCCGAATTACCATGTGGGCCAGAGTGTTTGGCTTTCATCCGCTGATCTACCACTGAGGGTTGAGTTGAGGAAACTGGCTCCTCGATATCTAGGCCCGTTTCCTATTGAAAGGATTATCAACTCCTCAGCAGTCCGTCTACGCCTACCAAGGTCTATGAGAGTGCACCCCACGTTTCATGTCTCCCGAATCAAGCCCGTCAGCCAGAGCCCGTTGGCACCCATACCACCTCCTCCCCCGGCTCCGCGCCTTCTGGACGGGGAACCTATCTACACGGTGCGCCGCCTGCTCCGCTCCCGACGCAGGGGTCGAGGGTTCCAGTACTTGGTCGACTGGGAAGGATACGGTCCGGAGGAGAGGTCATGGGTCCCCACCCGGCAGATCCTGGACCGATCTCTCGTGGCGGAGTTCTATCGACTACATCCAGACCAACCGGCGCCGCGCCGTGGTCGTCCTCGTGGGTCCGGCACTGCTACTCTTCCACCTGCGGACCCGCCCCCTGCCGCCCCTCCGGATGCTGACGATGGGGTGTCCGTCCATTCAGAGGAATTCTGAGAGGTACTGTGCTGTTACATATTTCTCCGTTTACCTGTGGAATTTCTTTTTTTTTCTGTTCTAACCGACGGATTGTTTATCCGTTCCTGGGGATCGCCGGTGTGGTGTTTGTGGACCTTCTGTGGCTCGTCGGACGACTACTGGACGCACTATTTTGGATTATCGGTGACGTACTTATTTTTTGGGGATTACTTGTGACTTGCCTATGACTTTTTGTTCCCTTGGATTACCTGTGTTTCCCTTTGACGTGTCTTGGGTTAATTTTTTTTCCTGGGGGACTTCTGGAGCCGTCCCTTGAGGGGGGGGTTCTGTCGTGATTACCTAAGTAGAGCCACCTGGGGTAATCATCTGGTGCGCTTCCTGATTGGATGGTGTTCCCCACTTAAGCTGTCAGCGTCCAGAGATGGACGTTCGAGTGTACTCCTCGTATCTCTGAGTGTGACTCCAACATACAAGGTACCCACGAATTCCCTTGCCTGATTCATGCCTGCTTCTCGTTGCCTGACCTATTTCTGTTACAAGTTTTACGATCGACTCTCCCGCCCCGGCCACCGACTTACCCGCTACGTTGCACCTTACGCTTTTCATCACGGAGCTACCGTTCTGGGCTGTTGCTGATTTTTAGCTCCCGCCAAAAAAAAATCCATTGGGTTCAGGTCTGAAGACTGGCTGGACCATTCTAGAACCCTAAAGTGCTTCCTGTGGAGCCACTCCTTGGTTTTCCTGGCTGTGGGTCGTTGTGGTGTTGGAAAACCCAGCCACAATCCATCTTCAATGCTCTGACTGACGAAAGGAGGTTGTTCCCCAAAATCTCACAATACACGGCCCCAGTCATCTTCTCTTTAATGCAGTGCACTCGTCCTGTCCCATATGCAGAAAAACACCCCCAAAACATGATGCTACCACCCCCAGGCTTCAGAGTAGGGAAAGATTTCTTCGGATTGTATTCTTCATATCAACAGTCCAGCAAGGTTATTGTTAAATCGCGATGGAGGGCTCACAGTTTTTTGCATCCAGAAATCAAGCGCTAGGTGCTACGACCACTCGGGAGTGTTTATTTAGCCACGGACTGCTACGTCAACAAGACCCAGCGGCCTACAAAGCAGCGAAGCAGAGTGGCAAGAGAGCTGTGTGACCGGAGGAGGAAGCGAGGTTGTCGGGCCGGGCTAACCGCTAGGCTAAAGGCTAAACCCTTCAAAATGCCTCTCCTATCCATTTTCCTCTCCAACGTTTGCTCTCTGGACAATAAACTGGACCATTTACAACTGGAACTAACATCGAACCGGGAGATGACGAACTGCTGCGCTAAAATTCTGACGAAGACATGGTTAAACTTATCTATCCCGGCTGACGCTCAAGGAAACTGTGCGGGTCAGATGTATCGACATTCCGTTCTGTATACACGTGTACACGAATGACAATAAAGTATATCTGAATCTGAATCTGAATCTGAATCTGAACTTAGAGTGTCGTGGGTATTGGCTAAACATAGGAAGCCTTTGTCTGATGGAGAAAAAATAACAGTCTAAGGTTGAAGTGATGGCAGCAATGTCCGAAGGAAAACAAAAAGAGAAAATGACAACAAAAATCAAACACATTCCACTCTCGGATTCATCAACCACAAGACACACTGAAGTTCTGACTGATGATATGACAAAACAGCTTCGTGATGGCATAACAAATCCCAAATGCCAAAAAAGAGAAACAAAAGAGAAACAACAAATCTGTTGACTTGCATTGCACTTGACTGTCATAATGAATTGACCCATGCTTGTGTAAGAAAAAAACAATTGTGGACCTTTAAGATTTGTATTTAAGGACCCCTGTTATACTATATGTGTACTTACAAATGTTTCAGGTTACGAAGCTACTCCCAGAACAAATTAAATTTGTAAGTAAAGGTATCACTGTATTACAGCAAGACAATCGATTGGGCTTTTCTAAGTCTGTTATTCTTCAAAGAGTGAGACAGTAGGCTCAGAATCTACATGGCGCAAACATAATGGCTTTTTTAGCTGGAGTCCTAACAGCAGTTGGTCATGGGAAAATATATGGGATAAAAGAACGGCAGGAAAGTTTGACATTTCTAAAGTGCTTTTCTCCCCCGATCTTATGTCTTTCTGTTCATTTCAATTCTTTAAAAAAAAAAAAAAAATTCTAATATTATCTATTCGACTTTCACTGTTTCCTTCTTTCTTTCTTTCTTTCTTTCTTTCTTTCTTTCTTTCTTTCTTTCTTAAAATTTGTAATTTTATTGATAATGAGATTGACAATGGGTTTAAATTTTTTTGTAAACATATTGGGTTTGGAATACATGACCCTGAGAAACTTTAATCAAAGTAAAGTCGAGTCCTGTTTATTCTATAGCCCTTAATCACAAGAAGTCCCAAGGGGGCTGGACAGACCACAGACAATTCCCACACCATCTCCTGATCTAAAACCAACATGAGGGCAAGGAAAAAGGTAATCCCCCTTCCAGGATGACCGGGCTCCAATGGATGTTGCAATGGCATCAACACAGCAAAGGAAACTGATGTTATACTTAATAATATAATCTAACGGAAGCATATAAATGCTGAAAGGAAGGGGACCAAGTACTGAGCCCTGTGGAACGCCACAGCCAAAAGAAATTTGTTGTCAATCTTATTACCAATTTGCCTAAATTTTACATTCATAAGTGCAAATCCACCAAAAGAAACATTTATTTTATCACTTTTCAATGTCAAATAAAACAGTATATTTTGACGATCGAACTTTCCCCCCAACAAAATGGCCATTTAAACTTACACTATTTTTGTAAACATTTTGAATGTTTTGTGTAACTTATGTTTTCTCCCCTGGCACGGTCATTTATTTTTCTGTGTATTCGTTTTGTTGTAAAGTTGATCATAATGTTACGCAACGTTGCAATGTTTTTTTAATGGAAATATAAATACAAATACAATTTGTCTAATAAAGCATAAAAAACTGGCATGATGTTTAGTGGTTAAATGAGCCCATTTTAACCTCTAGTGATTAAAACCTGGTAAAAACATAGTACAACTTTAGTAACAATATAGTATGAACATGTTATTTTATAAATGCCTATAAAACTTGAAACAAAACTTTGCTCTATACAAATAAAAATGACTTGACTTGACTTGACTCTAATCATTTACAAAAAAGTAGCTATCAGCTCCAAAGAGGTTGGCGGCACCTACCTTCAAACGACACTGTGTAATATTTGACTGCAAGATGTCGCTGTTGGTAGGTTGAGGGTGATGGATCCAAATGGGGGAGGCAGGAACTGGAAGGAAGGGGTACTCTTAACGAGGACTGTATTTATTTACAACAATAATACCAAAGTAGAAAACAAAGAAGAGGGCACAGAACAACTAATAAGATGTGCAAACAAGAAACCTGACGAAGTTTAAACTAAAAAACAACAGCCAAGCCTGGAAATGGAAATGTCCCTGAGCAAAGAAACAAAACCAAAAACTAACAAACTTGACAAGGAGGATGACAGAAAAATAACTCGACAATGTTTGCTGATCAAAATTTTCATTTTAAAGCGTTCAGAATAATTGGGCACAGGTGTGTCAAGTTATCCGTGTTTAAACCCCATGTTTTAACACGGGTTGGGGCCCTCTGGTGAGAGGATGTATGTCAGACCCTAACAGCTATGAGACTTGTATAATTATCCGCCATCTTGCAGCTACGGCTAAGAAATAAAAAAAGAACCTTGTGAAAGGCCGTGCAAGAAAATTCCATCCATCTATCTATTTACCATGGTCATATCCCTCAAGAGGGGTGACCGACAGCAAGAGAAACACATACAATAACAAAGAAAATAAAAGGGAAAAAAAATATAGCAAAAAAACACACACAAAAACCTTTGGACCATGGCCAACCCAATTGCCCAAACACCCAAACAAGTTAGGCACCTCGGCACCTAAGTTGGTCATTATTTCGTCCCTCCAGATGAAACAGGACACCAGAAAGCGGCCATGTCACTCGGGTCAGGGTGACACAACACACTCTTTTGTTCAAGAGCAGGGTCAGACAGCTTTCACTGGTTTACCCCTGCCACATCATACGGGTGCCCAGCCCATCCTTAAGAACGCGTCCACAATCCCACTATCCTTTCACAACACCTCTCCACTCCTTTCTATCACCAACAAGAGCTCTAGCTTCCATTATATTTAGACCTATTTCCTGCAGTGCACTCATAACACCAACCATCCACGTCAATGGCGGCCTTCCTCTTGGTCTCCTTCCATTGACTTCTGCTCTGTAGATCCTCTTCAACATTTGCTCCTCAACCATCCTCTCCATGTGTCCAAACCAACCGAGTACTCTCTTATCAACACGCTTGCTCAGTTCCACGACTACTCCAGTTCTGTCTCTCACAATTTCATTTCTCAATTTATCCAATCTTGTCACTCCTAACATAGTCCTCAAACACTTCATCTCAAAAACATTCAATTTCCTTCTTAAATCTGCGTTCAGGCTCCAAGTCTGCACCATACAACACAGTCGGCACAATCACACTCTCATACAGTCCCCTCTTAACATCCATATTCATACTCTTGTTGTTCATCACTCTACTCAGAGCACCCAAAACCTTGCTTCCTAGGGCAAAAAAATAAGAGAGGAAAATGGTGCTCAGTTTAGTCACCTTGTGTCTCCATAGTCTGCATCCTCCCTTGTGCTTTGTAGCATTTGTTTTCAGGTGCACAAAACACAATGCAGCAACATTTAGTGGTCAAATATAACAAAGTGGCCCTTTGAAAAGTGCTGTCCGGAATTTTGAAATTTTCTACACGCCGTTATCTACTGGATTATGTCATCATTGCAGCCTCTTTCAAGGTGCTTGTGTGGCGTGTGAAACATTTCTCAGACGCACTTAAATAAACTTTTTCTGTGGGGTTTGGGTTGGCGTTTGGACTATTCATGGCTAAATTGGAGCACTTTTTGAGGACTATTAAGGCCAATTTTCTCCAGTACCATTAAAAGAGGAAATCCTGTGTGTAAGGGTATTCCAAAGATTATTTCCACCCCAAGATCCCCTCTCAATTTTACCTCTCAAGTTTCCCCTCCTCGTCCCAAGATTTTCCACTTCAACCCTCTTCTTAAAGTTATTCCCAAGTCTCCTTTTTAAGATTCTCGCCACCCCAAGATCCCTTGTTAAGTTTCCACAGAATTGACTGTAAACACCCAGAAAGGCCAACCAAGCACACAGAGCAATTTGATTGGGTGAGCGGTAGAAGTGGGCGGAGCTATGCACAGAGCACACTTCTCTCTGCCTAGCGCCAACTGCACCGAAGGTAAATACGTCGGTATCCTGGTTTGCAGTATTTTGGGACATTTTTACAAAATAACTCTGCTTATCTTTGTTTTGAAACCATTATTTATGAACCACATTGTCATTCCAAAGTGCAACATATTGGCATTCAGAAACAATAAAAGAAGTTAAGAAAGAGACTGCAGGCTGTCATCAAAGCCAATGGTGTTGCAACTAAATACTAGTGATGTGTTTAGATGCTATTTCTTTGTCTGTTTTTCATGATTCAGTATGGAGTGATTCCACATTTTTTCCCTGTGCTTGGTCTATAAAAGTAGCATTTACTCACTCCCACAAAGTTTTTTTTATTCATTTCTTTTAGTGTTTCTGAATGCCAAGGAGTTGCACTTTTGGAAAAACTTTGTTATTTTTTTCATGCTTTTTATCTGAGTTTTTTCTACAGAATAAAATGTCAGAGTAAGTACTTGTCCAAGACTGATGATTCCATTCTTTTTGCTAAGGGTTGTAAAATGAGGGCCAAAATGAGCCTCAAAGATCAGTAATTGTGGGAGGGATTTCAAACCACATATGAAAGTGGCCTAGTTCTGGTGCGAACAAAGCAGACACGTGCTGTTCAGACGGACTTTAAAAGATTGGATACAACCTTGCCGAAGACACAAAGACTTTTTGGTTTCCATATTCAACCTTTTTTCGTCCAAGCAAGCCTGTTCAACTTCAGCCTATGATGTTCTTTTAAAAATATATGAACGTATCTTTTGAATAAATCTTTCCTTCCGATGCATCACCATCCTGCCACTATTCTAAAATGAATAGATATTTTTATCCATATGCGTGTATTCTCCTTTGCCATGGTAATCCAAATACCATGGCATTATTATGATGAGTTACAGATGAGGATGAAAAACACTTAGATCAGGGTGCTTTATTGGAGGTGAAAGGCAAGGGTCCGTATGTATTAGCGCAAAGGGCACAGAGTTTGATTTGCGATTCTAAAGAGAAAGAAGGGAGAGAGTGAGAGAAAGAAAGAGAGAAATAGAAAAAGAGAGATAAAGAAAAAAAGGGTAAGGAAGAATGGAAGAAAGCTGAAAGCGAGAGAGAGAGAGAGAGGGAGAAAGAAAGTGAGGAAAGGAGAACAAGAGAGTGAGAAAAAGAAAATGAAAAAGAAAGAAAGATGGAGGAAGTGAGAGAGAGAAGAGAGGGAGAAAAAAGGAGAAGGGTAAGGAAAAAAGAGAAAAGGGTGAAAGAATGCAAGAAAGAGAAAGGAAGAGAGAGTGAAAAGAGAAAACAAAAGAGATGGAAAAAGAAAAATAGAAAGAAAGAGAAAACGAGGTACAGAAAGAAAGCGAGAAAGAGAAAGAAAGAGGGAAAACAAAAGAGTGTCAGGAACCAGGAACGGAGACGGGAACCCAATTGCGTTAGTTTTTTAGTTTTATTTGAAAAGAAACGTAAGCTGGCACCCACAATCCAGTGATCTTTGATTGTGGGGAGCAGGTCGCTCGGGATGCGGAAGTGGCACTTCTTTGGCGAGCGATAGCGGTGTCAAACAGGGAAAAGCAGGTCGGGTTACCGGGGCGCAGGAGCAGAGACGTGATCAAACGGACACAGGTCGAAGCCGGGAAACATACGGGAGTGAAAAAACAGGGAGTCAGGTTCAGAAGGCTTGCCTTAGTGGGAGCTGAAGGTTCGCAACAATCAGATGCCGGTAACGGGGAGCCGGGGGATTTAAAAAGTGGCAAGGAGCCAATCAGCGACCAGGGCTGTTGGCGCCACCGGGGCAGCCGCAGGTAATCATTACAGAGCACCCCCCCAGGGGACGGCTCCAGAAGTCCAAAAAACAGGAATGCAAAAAGACAAAAAGTAATCCAACCGGCATGAAAAAAAAAAAAAGTAATCCAACAGGCAGGAAAGATATATTGCCCCCGGAAAAATTTAAAACTCCGCCGGGTGAACCGAGGCACCATCATCAGCATCAGGAGGTGGGGCAGAATCAGGGCCCGGAGGAGACAGGCAGGCGCCGTAGCCAGGCAGATGTATGTCGCAGACGGGTGAGCAGGAAGACGGGCGTCGGGACAGGCAGGCAGACGGACGTCGAGACAGTGTCCTTGCCCGCCACAGTACAGGCAGACGCCCTCGGACAGTCGACGCTGACGCTCCTCGGCGGACAGCGACACGCGATCCACCTCCATTGCCTCTGGTGGGTCTAGTAGAGTTGCGAGTGGCTGCTGGAAATCCGAAGGTGCACCAGTCCCCTCGGGTAAGCAGGATATTGGATGGCTCTGGCAGACTCTCTGACGGCAAGGACCCTGGACCCGACGATCGATTATGGCCATGAGCGCAATCGCCTCGTCGAGGCTGGTAGGCGGGGTGTGAGACACCAACTCCTCCTTCATGTAGTCTGCCAAGCTGTTGAGATAGCGGTCCACTAACCCCTCTGCATTCAAGTTACTCTGGCTTGCGAGGGTCCGAAAATCGATCAAATAATCGGCGATCGATCGTCTTCCCTGCCGTATCCTCATCAGAGATCTCGACGCGTCAACTGATGAGGATCCTGTGTCGAATACCTTTAGGATCTCCTGGGCCAGGAGATCAAATGTGGAACACGCAGCTGAACCTCTCTCAAATTCAGCCGTTCCCCAGAGTCGGGCTCTTCCGGTCGAATGGTTAATAGTGAAGGCCACTTTGGCCGTTTCGGACGCGAAGTTTCGGGGTTGCAAGTTGAAAATGAGTCGGCAGTTCTCAATGAATGCGCGAACCTGTGGTCTCCACAGAACTTTTCAGGTGCGCCCACTCGCGGTTCTGCTGATCCAATAGCGGGAGAGTTCGTGAACGGGATGGGCGGGGCGAGTGGCGCCGCGGCAGACAGGGAATTACCGGAGGGCGGGTCCAATGCAAGCTGCTGACGAGCAAGAATTTCCGAGAGTGAATCTAATTTTTCTTGCTGGCATTGAAGCCAATCTTGTTGCAGCTGGACAATTCGAAGGATGGCGGATACTTCACCCGCCGTCCGTCAAACCTCCCTGTCAGCCTGACGCGAACGCTGCCTGTCTCCTTTTGCGATCTGCGCTCGTAAAAAACTTCCGCTGGGTTATTTTTCTGGTCTGATCGTTCTGTCAGGAACCAGGAACGGAGACGGGAACCCAATTGCGTTAGTTTCTTAGTTTTGTTTGAAAAGAGACGTAAACTGGTACCCACAATCCAGTGATCGTTGATTGTGGGGAGCAGGTCGCTCGGGACGCGGAAGTGGCACTTCTCTGGAGAGCGATAGCGGTGTAGAAGAGGGAAAAGCAGGTCGGGTTACCGGGGCGCAGGAGCAGAGACGTGATCAAACGGACACAGGTCAAAGCCGGGAAACGTAGAAAAACAGGGAGTCAGGTTCGGAAGGCTTGCCTTAGGGGCAGCTGAAGGTTCGCAACAATCGGATGCCGGTAACGGGGAGCCGGGGGTTTAAAAAGTGGCAAGGAGCCAATCAGCGACCAGGGCTGTTGGCGCCACCGGGGCAGCCGCAAGTTCCCTGAATCAGTAATCATGACAAAGAGAGGGAAAAGAAAATAAGAAAAAAAAAGAAAGAAAGAATGGAAAAAATAAAAACTAGTGAAAGAAAGAAAAAAGAGAGAGGAGGAGAGATAAAGAAAAAAGAGAGAAAGAGTGAGGACAAGAAAGAAAAACAAATAAAAAGGAATCAGAAAGAGAGAAAGAAAGAGAGAGAAGAGAACATTTTTCCTCCTTTTCTTTCACCCTTTTCACCCTCTCTCTCTCTCTCTCTCTCTCTCTCTCTCTCTCTCTCTCTCTCTCTCTCTCTCTCTCTCTCTCTCTCTCTCTCTCTCTCTCTCTCTCTCTCTCTCTCTCTCTCTTTCTTTCATTCTTCTTTCCCGCAACCACTTTGTGGTTGTAGGCTTTTACCTGAACCTGAAGGTGAAGAGTTTCTGGTAGATGGCGTGCGGTAGGGAAAAACAGCTGGCCATCACCCAGATTACAGCCACCCATACGCTGCCCTCGCTTGACGTCATGCGAGGCCTCAGAGGGTGTAAAATCACCTGAGGATTCACACATAAACCTCAGATTCCATTTCAAGATCCCCCTCTTAAATGTAGCAACCGCACCACCCTCTTCATGTTCGTGTTGCAAACTTGCACAAATGCTGCCTTTTTCTCATTGTAAAGGTGAAAAGATGCATATATCACTTGCTGTCCCTTTAAACTGTCGCCAGAGGGAGGGCGTATAAAACACACAGAAAAAGTCCATTTTTTAAAAATGATTGCAGTTTTAAATTATGAAAGAATTGAAATGAGTTAAGAGTTCACAGCAGAGTGAGAAATGTTAATGCTATTAAAATTTAGTACAATGATGGATTTTTTAAAAACATATTTGTTAATTTTGAGCAGAATTTTACCTTTAGAATATACTGAATAAAGGAACACACCCCCAAACTTGTCTTTTTTCTTTTCTTTTCTTTTCTTTCATTGTTTGTTTCTTCTCTTCCTATTTTTTTACTTATATTTTCTTGCATTTCTTTAACTTCTTTTTCGTCTATCTTCTCCTTTTTTTAATTCATCTCTTTCTTCTTTTGAATCAATAAATGGTTTTATAATTTGGTAGAATAATATGTTTTTAAAAAAAATTTAGTTTATTTTGTGCAGAATATTAATTTATCAATAACATACTGCTTTTTCTTCATCTTTTTCTTTTTTATATTCTCTCCTTTTTTTCATTTATGTTTTTTTCTTCTTTTGCTCTTTTTTCCCTAAATTTCTCCTGTTTTTTGCTTTTTTCTCTTTTTCTTATTTTTTCTGGCTTATCTCTTCTTTTTCTCATTATCCTTTTTTCTTTTATCCCTTTGCTTCTCTTTTTTGCTTTGTTTTTTATTTCTCTCCTTTTCCCTTTTTTAAAAACATTGTTATCTTTTTTGCATTTTTATTTTATTTTCTTTTGTTTATTTTCTTCTTTTTTCTCACGCATTCCTCTTTTTCAGATTTTTTTCCTGCTTATTATCTTTTTCTTTTGCTCTTCTTACTTTTTCTTTTATTCTTTTGTTACTTTGTTCCCAGGTTTTTCTGTCAGGACCAGAACGGAGACAGGACCCACTTGCGTTACTTTTCTCTCAGTTTTATTGGAAGAAAGGAAAGGGTTGCCTCTCGATCCGGTGATCGCTGGGCACAGGAAGCAGGTCGCTCTAAACGCGTAAGTGGGACTTCTGTGGCGAGCGATGGCGGTGTCGGGAATGGAAAAACTGATCAGTAGACAGGACGGGAGGACGGGAAGCGAGTAGTAAGCCAGGAAAGGAGAGTAGACGTGGTCGGGGACAAAAAAGGTCGAAAGGCGGGACGGGAGAGTAGATGTGGTCAGGATAAAAAACGGGTCGAAGCCAGGGGACAGACAAAAACGTGGTCGGATAGGAGTCAAGTCAAGTGACATTTATCTATATAGCCCTTAATCACAAAAACGTCTCAAAGGATTGCACAGGATTACAATTACACAATTACCTGATCTTAAACCAACATGCGGGCAAGGAACAACTCAAAACCTCAGCATGAGGAAAAAGAGAAGCCTTGAGAAAGGACCTCACAAGTGGTAATCCCCCTTCCAGGATGACCAGGGTAAATCACAATTAGCATTACTATACACAAGCATAGTAAACACTAGGTAACATGTTGAAAATTTGTCCAAAAAGTGCATGAAGCAGCGACGCCCCCAGCCTCTAAACTAGTCCAGAAAGTCTATGACGGCCACGACGCAGTTTCCCATCTCTGCCAGCTGGTCCATTCAGGCGTTCACATGCTTCAGGTCAAACGCTGGTGCGCTGACTCATCTCCAAATCGTCCTTCTCCTTCATATCACCACCAGGCAGGCACTCGGAAAAAGACAGGACAATAAGAATATGAGGTGGGCATCAATCATAAGCTTTGTAATAGAAGTGTGTCTTAAGCCTCGATTTAAAAACTTCCATTGAGGTTGCAGATCTTATCTCCGGAGTTTAAATAGGGACAGAGAGCCAATCACAGTCCGAGGTAGTTGGCGCCAAAGGAGCGGGCACAGGTGAAGCATATTGGTAATCATTAATCAAGGCCCCCTGCAAGTGGTGGTAGAAGGCGGGAACATTAGATAAGTCCGGTGGGACCTTCAAGGACACGGGCCGGTCGGGATGAGAGGTGTTGCGCAGACAGGTCTGGTGACACTCAACCCCCCATTCCAGAACCGCCCTTCGAACGCCAGTCGAGGTGGGGGTTGTGCTGCACCAACCACGTGTGTACCAAGACTAGCAGTTGACCAGAGGAAGGGAGCAGGTGGAAACGTATCGGTTCGCGGGGGTTCCCGGACAGTCTCATCTCCACTGGCTCTGTAATTTGCGTCACCGTGCCCAACAGATGACCGTCCAGAGCTCAAGCAGATACCGGGGTCGGGAGAGGAGCAAGTTGTAACCTCAGCTTTCGTGCAAGAGCGATGCCTAGGATATTGGCCTCAGCGCCAGAGTCTGGGGGAGCCGGGGATCAGAAGGCGAGCTCCTAGGATAGGTCTCTGGGTTCTGGAGATCTGGATAAGGGCTGAGCTCAATCGGACGCCTCCAAGGTTCGACGAACACTCCCTTTTAATGGGCATGAAGAGATCAGTGTCCTTTTCCTCCACAGTACAGGCAGAGGCCCTCGGAGAATTGCCGCTGACGCTCTTCGACGGACAGCGACGCGCGATCCACCTCCATGGCCTCGTGGTGGGTCGCGGCCATTGGCCGGAATGTCGGGGAATTGCCCTCCTCTCTGGACGAGACGACAAATAACCGGCCCGGACGACCTCTCTCCTGGCGTCGCGCCTGGACTCGACGATCAATCCGAACTGTAAGTTTGATACCCTCGTCGAGACTGGTCGGCGGAGAGTGGGACACTAATTTGTCTTTTATGTAATCTGCCAGGCTTTGGAGGTAGGCGTCCACTAACGCCTCAGAGTTCCAGTTACTCTGACTCGCTAGTGTCCGAAAATCGATCAAGTAATCGGCGATCGTGCCCTTTCCCTGCCGTATACTCATCAGGGACCTCGATGTGTCTGCTGATAAGGATCTCGTGTTGAACACTTTGAGCAACTCCTGAGCCAGAAGATCAAAAGAGCAACAAGCCGATGACCCTCGTTCAAATTCTGCCGATCCCCGGAGTCGCGCCCTCCAGGACAGATAGTTGATAGTAACCTCCGCCTCTGACGCGAAGTTTTGGGGTTGAAGGTCAAAAATGAGTCTGCAGTTCACAATGAAAGAGCATACCTGAGCGGGATCGCCAAAAAACTCGCGGCTCTGCCGCTCCGATGGGATGGCGGGTGCGTGTGTGAACGGAACGAGCGGGGAGCGCGGTGACACACTCGGACGGGAATCCGGGAGCCGATGATGTCAGTTGTCCTGATAGAGGCTCCGACAGTCTTGCCACTTGCTCATGCTGCTGTTGTAGGAGGTTTTGATGTTGCCGGACTTGTTGCAGGAGCGTGGCGACGTCACTCGAGACTCGTTGAACCGCGCCCTCGGCCCAATGCAAGCGTTGCAAGGTGAAGGGGGCTTCAGCGTTTCCTCGATCCCCTTGGGGAAATGGCCTCTGGGTCCATTGCTAGTCAGTCCGTACGGTCAGGACCAGCACAGAGACAGGACCCACTTGAATTACGTTTTTCTCAGTTTTATTGAAAGAAAGGAAAGGGTTGCCCCCATGATCCGGTGATCGCTGGGCGCGGGAAGCAGGTCGCTCTAAACGCAGAAGTGGGACTTTCTGTGGCGAGCGATGGCGGTGTCGGGAATGGAAAAACAGTTCAGTAGACAGGAGAGCAAAAACGTGGTCGGGGGTTAGAAGGGAGTAGTAAGCCAGGAAAGGAGAGTAGACGTGGTCGGGGACAAAAAAGGTCGAAAGCCGGGACTGGAGAATAGTTGTGGTCAGGACCAAAAACGGATCGAAGCCGGGGGACAGACAAACAGGTCGAAAAAGCCTTGCCCACTGTTAACTGAGGTTCGCAGACAGACTGACAACAAGGGACAGATAGGAGTGGGTTTAAATAGGGACAGAGTGCCAATAAGAGTCCGAGGCAGTTGGCGCCAAAGGAGCGGGCACAGATGAAGCATATCGGTGATCATGACATTTTCTTCTTTTTTCCTCATTCTATTATTTTTCCTGCTTGCTTTCTTCTTCTTTTTCCTTTTTTCTTTTATTCTTTTTTTTTTTTTTAATTTCTTTCATTTTCCTCTTTTTTCTTATTTTTTACCTGATTTTCTCTTCCTCGTGTCCTCTTTTGACTTTTTTCTTTTATTTTTTGTTAATTTTTCCCAGATTTAAAAAAAAACTTTTTTTCTTTATTATTTATCTTTACTTCCAATATTACATTAATGTTTTATATTTTCTTCTTTATTTCGTCTTTAGTTTTTTATAGTTTCATTTTGTCTTTTTAGGGGGCTTTTCCCTCTTGTTCTTAGTTTTTTCTTATTTTTATATTTTTCTTGCTTTACTATTATTATTATTATTATTATTTCTCCCTATTTTCCGCTTTTTTCCATTATATTTTTCTTCTTTTTGTTTGCATTTCTTTCTTTTCAGACTGCTCTTAAACCTATATCCAGTTTTCTTTGGGTGGGCAGAGCGTGTCCGTTGGTGGGCAATTATCCCTGACTCACCAAAATGACAAGCTTCACCTCCTACGAACTACTCCTTCAATTCGCTTTTCACTTTCCAGTTTTTTCACTCCAAGACCTGCCATTCCAATCCTCCACTTAAAGGTATTGCCAAGTCTCTTTTTCAAAATTCTTTAAATCCACATATACCCTCTCTCTCTCCCTTTCTTACTCTGTCTCCCTTGCTTGCTCTCTATTTTTATCTCTTCTTCCTTCTCTCTCCTTTTCTCTTTTTTTCTGTCTTTCCTATTCCTCTCTATTTCTCTTTCTTTCTTTCTATCTCATTAATCTACTAATCTGGCTCCCATGAGATTTTTTTTCCAGCATGTGGCCCCCAGCTAAAATGAGTTTGACACCCCTGCCCTAATGCCTCCTATATGCCTACATTCGACTTGGATGCGTGACTCTGCTATCGGTGTGTGAGTGTGTGTGTGAATGGGTAAAGTGTGAAGTGTATTGTAAAGCGCTTTGGAGGTCCTCAGAGACTGGTAAAGTTCTATATAAATGCAGTTCATCTACCATTTACCATTTGTCTGCTCTAGATATTTTTAACTGAAATTGCAGATCAGAACAACCAATGATTTTTAAAATTTGTAAAATAAACACACTTTTTCCTTAGACTGTATAATTGTTAAGCGGTTGTCAGTATAACTGTATTTGCTCCGCTGTGAAAACCGACAAAGTAAATCTAAACGTCAAAAGAGAGTCAACTTTAATAAATAGGGTTTTCAAAAGGTAATAGTCAGTCCAATCAAAGACGGTAAAAAACATATATACATGCAATCCAGTACAATTACATTTGGGTTAATTTATTTAGTTCCTGGTGACTGACACGGCAGAGCATGCAAAACAGATTCAGAAGCTTGCTGGGGATTAAGAGGCTCAATGGTTTATTACAATCAGAAAGGCAATTTTTCGCATAATTGCCCTTTTGGCTGAAGCCTGACCTCAAACGCGATGAGCCAATCACATTGCGCATAGCCAACCTAATAATGTCGGCCATTCTGTGCTCCCACGTCCATTGAAATGCACTGCAGTCCGTCAAGTTTTCTCTGTCCTTTTTTTCTGTTTTTTCTTATCTGTTGAACTTTGACCCCTTAACGTTTCTGTAAAATTGGCCTACATTCCCAATCCAAGACATACCTTAAGTAAATTAAATGTTGTTCTTGAACTGTTTGGAGAATAGTCAGTCTCTTTTGAAAAGTAACACACTAAAGGTTTGTCCCAAACTAAAAAAAATTTAAGATTTTTGTTTTTTGCAATTAAATGCCTGCAGATGAGTGTAGCATGGGCATCTTAGCTGGAAAACATGGAAGACAATAGCTTTAAGCCTTAGCTGGTACTTTGTAAAACCTGAAAGACTAAACATTATATTTTCTACATTTTTAAATGCAGGTTTTGGCATTTCCAAAAGTGGCCACATAAAGACGACCAGATTTGAGCCCTGAAAACTTTGCAACCTGTATTTTATTTTTGCCATTTTTTGTAAAAGTTGTAAATGTTTTAGTTCTATTTCCAGAATTCAATCCACGTGATAATTGCTCTTAAAAATGGATCATGGGTTGCATTTATGCATGTTAGTTTTCAGCTCTGGTTTAAATACAGCTCGTAAAATAACGTTGTGCTAACCAATGTCATACCTGTCAACCTCCACGGCTCAATGCCCTTACAAACTGTCGTATTTTCCCTTGCAAAATACAAAATAATCTTACACCATATTTTCTTTTCAAACTTGTTTATTTATGTAGTTTAACATGTTATATTGTACATGTGTTTCGTTATATCATTCTGTACATATTCTTAATAAATGATGAAATTACAACTGTTGCTTGAGTACTACAGTGTTCTCTATTGTGTGCCACTGTTGCCTTCTTTGCTGACATAAGAATATCTTTTGATGGTTGAAGGTATCAAAATGCGTCTTTAAACCATTGAAACCAGAGGCAGCTACTTTCACGTCTTTTTGCAAGCAACACAATACGACTATTCCACACCTTTCTTGACACTTGTGTCAATCCCTCGTATCGTCCTGACATTTGCTCCCACTCTTTGTGATGCTTGCCTCTTCCATTTAACTTACGGCATTTTAATTCAGGTTCGGCCATTGCGACTTGATGATTGTATCCAAAGAAAATTCAAAACTATGTTGTAATGTAGGCCTACTGCTCTGCTTTTGCTTTGTTCACGCGTGATCGGAATAATGCATGATGGGAAATCCCCAGGCGGTAGACGCATGCGCACAGTAGCATCAAACCGCTCGCTTTGTTTGCAACGAAAAAAACGATACCGGGATAGAGGCTGCCGCGGCAAACTCGTTTGACTTGATTGATTTGCCGTTTTGTGATAGTGGGTGTATACCGGATGGTACGCATAATTGATAAATTTGCGTTTTTCCGTACAGATTTTCTTGTATGTCGTACATGTCTTAAAATGCATAATAAACGTACTTTGTACGGCAAAAATGTACAAGTTAACAGGTATGCAATGTATCAACCTACTGCACATTCAAATTGGTCACTATTGGCTCAAGATTTTTTTAAGCCAAAGTAGGTCATGACGTTTTAGTTTTTGTTTTTTCAACACGGGTGTTCATAGGTTGTCACAGGCTAATGACCGTGAAAAAAAGGCTTGCAATTGGCCAAGACAGAGAGCAAGGAAGAGAAAGAAAGAAAGAAGAAATAGAAAGACAGGGAGGCAGAGAAAGAAAGAGTTACTGAGAAAAATAGAAAGGGGGCAAGAGAGAAGAAATAGAGAGGCTGAAAAAGAGAGAAATAAAGAGAGAAGAAATAGAGAGATAGAGGGAGAGAAGAAATAGAAACAGAAAGGGAGAGAAAGAGAGAGCAGAGAGAAAAATAGAGTGCGAGAAACAGAGGAAGAAAGCAAGAGAGGAAGACACAGAGAGAGAGAGAGAGAGAGAGCAGAGAGAGAGAGAGAGAGAGAGAGAGAGAGAGAGAGAGAGAAATGAAAATGAAATAATCTGCATTTATATAGCGCTTTTCAAGTCAATGACTTCCTTAACAGTGTGCTTCACATTTCCCAATAGCGGCCTTGTATTGCAGCCATGTTAAGTAAAGTTAGTAGAGTTTGTCAGGGAACCGGCTTCTTTGGCTCGGCTCACTAAAAGGAACCGGCTCTTTCGGGTCCTAAACAGCTCTTCGGGTTGTTTTTGCTTCTTTAATCCCAACATGACCAAATATTATGTAAAATTATGCACACAATGACTTAAAAGAAGGGGGGAATAGAACAAAAAAGAAAAAAACACCAAAATGAAAAAGTAGTGAAAAGCTGAGGAAAAAAAGAAACAAAAAGAAAGAGAAAAAGGAAGGAAAAATGAAGAAAAAAGCCAGTAAAAAAGAAAGGAAAGAAATGTAGGAAAAAAGTAAATAGAGAACAAAAAGAAAAAAGTAACAGCTCGGAAAAAATAAACACAATGAGAATTTTTTTGAAGGAATTTAAAAAAGTGGAGTTTGTATGTTTGTATGTTCTCCCAGTGCTTGCGTGGGTTTCCTCCGGGCACTCCAGTTTCCTCCCACATTCCAAAAACATGCATTTCAGGTGAATTGGCAGGTCCAAATTGTCCTTAGGTGTGAATGAGCGAGCGAGTTGTCTGTCACTGTGGGCCCTGCGTTTGGCTGGCAACCAGTTCAGGGTGTCCCCTGCCCACTGCCCGATGATTGCTGGGATGGGCTCCAGCACCCCCGCGACCCTACTGAGGATAAGCGGTGTAGCTAATGAGATGAGATGAGAAAAAAAACACACGGAAAAAAGAAGAAAAAGTTTGTGTTGCATTCAAATAATTTCCAATTATATTAAGTGAATCTTGTTGCCATCATTGTACTTCCACTAAAAAATGTGATTAAGTACAATTCTGTATCTTACAACCGACTAAATAAGCCCCCAAAAATGTTAATATTATGCGACAAAATATATCAGGAAATAAAAAGAAATGGACATCTTGTAAAAGAATTGTAAGAACAAACGACGTTTGTAGGCCGTACAACCTTTGCAATAGTACATGAGTCAATTCATTCAAAAGAGAAAAATAATTTTGCATTGCCGGAAACTCAGCAAAATGTAACTTGATGTCAAGTTTTGGACATGTTTGATAATTAATTATCTTGCCACACTTGGGATTATGGTTGCTCACTGTTGTTTCAAGCGCTGCTCACCAACTTTGTGTGAACGCTCAGACCCGTGGAAAATTAGAGGGAACATTGCCTGCCATTTCAACCCTCTCCTCAAAGGTATTCCTAAATCTCTTTCTCAAAATTCTCTACACCCCAAGATCCCCTCTCAAGTCCCCCTCTATGTTCCCTCTCCTCGTCCCAAGACCTGCCACTCCAACCCTATTATCAAAGGTATTCCTAGGTCACCTTTTCAAGATTATTTCCACCCCAAGTTTCCCTCTAAAGTCTCCCTCTCAAGTTTCCCCTCCTTCTACCAAGACCTGCCGCTTCAAACATCTTTTTAGAGGTATTCCCAATTCTCCTTTTCAAGATTCTCGCCGCCCGAAGATCCCCTCCTATTTTCCCTCTCAGCTTCCTTCTCAAGATTTCCTCTTCAGCAGTCAAAAAATCGTAGTTGCTGCATTACATGAGCAAAAATATGAATACGGTATTTCTTTAACCACCAACCTGTCGCCGGTCAAGGGCGATAGCAGTTAGCGTGAGGGTTGACACGTGCAGTGAGCAATACTGCACAAAGCGGCTGATGTGGCACATGCTTCTTCCAAACATCCAGGTGCTATTTACGAAGCGTACCTATAACACACAAACAAGTTGATGTTTTTAAACATGGCCTTGAAAGTAATTAAGACTTGACCAGTATAGAAACAAGATACATACAGTACCTTGCAAATGTATTGGCCAACTAAGAACTTTTCGACATAATGAGATATTTCAGGCTTAAAACTTATATATAAACAACTCAAAATATTTTTTAAGTGTGAGACACTACTGTGAAAATAAACCAATATCATCCGATGTTTTATGTTGTGCTAACAAATAAAAAATTAAAAAGTAAGCATTGCAAAAACATCAGCCCCCTTTGAGTTGATATTTTGTATAAGCTCCTCTTACAGCGATCAAGCCGCAAGTATTTTTGGGTGTGTCTCTACAGGTGTTGCACATCTTGAAACAAATATGTGCCCATTCTTCTTTACAAAACAGTTCAAGTTCCTTAAGGGCCAAAAGTTCAAAATATTCTACTGGCCAACTCCATCTTCTGGCTGAAATCATCAATGCAGTCCCTGTCAAGCTTCTTGTGTGCCGCCTTCATGTACTTGTCTCTCTTAGACGCGCTCAAGTAAACCCCCTCTGTTTTCATCTTTTTTGGTGTTTTGGGTTGGCGTTGGAATGTATTTGAGACAGTCTTTTTCTTACTTTCACCATTTTCATCCGAGAATCAAAGCCTCAAGCACGAGCATGAAATCACTCTTTCCCGTCATCCTGTCAGACAGGACGAAAGGTAGACTGAGATCACTTGCGCTCGTTTCTTGGTTTTATTGAAAGGAAGGAAATGACAAGGTGGGATTCTTCGATCCGTTGGTTGGCGGATTGACGGAAATTGACAGGCGGGTGAAGGCTTGGTGGGAATGGTCGCGGACAGGCGTAATCGTAGTGTTCGGAAAAGAGTTCAGGAGTCAGACGGGCAGGGCAGATTACAGAAACGGGTCGGCAACAGAGATCAATCAGAAGAAAACAGGGAGCAGGCAAAGAGTCAGAGGTACGGGCTTACTGAGCTGAAGGCAACAGGTAGCATGAGTACAATCAGACAAAGTGTTACCGGAAGCTGGGGATTTAAATGTACAGGGTGCACCAATCAGCTGTCCTGGCTGTTGGCGCCAAATCCTGAACACAGGTGTTCCCGATCCGGGTGATTGTGACACATCCCCCAATGCGCTCCGTGGTCAGAACAACGCTAATAAAAGTAAGATAGAATAAGATAGGCACGGTGAAAAAAAATATATGTAAAGGCTCTTTGACCTCAGTTGGGCATTGTTAACACATACTTAATAGAAAAAATATTAGATTTTAAACCTTTTGAATACACCTCAAACTACGCACCCCTCTTTTAAGGTTGGACGGTGATCGTTGGTGCACAGCGTTTTTCAGATATTTTCACAAATTCTCTATAGCAGGGGTTAGCAACCTTTTTGGTGTGAAGTGCCACTTTCAAATTTCCTTGTAAATCAGTATGCCACACCAAGATTAATGACTCGCAAACATTTTTTTTGTATCCAACAGAGCTGTAATTTTACACCTGTCCAAATATACAACATGGATATACATTTTAATCATATAATTCAGTGTTTTTAAACCCTTTTTGAACCAAGGTACACTTTTATTTATAAGAAAGTTCCGAGGCACACTGTCTGTCAAAAATGTTTGAAAATGAGGTTATGTCAAATATTTCACTGTACTACCTCATAAACAGATAATTAGTACATAAAAAGAAGAAAATAATACTTAAAACAAAAAAGAATGGTGTGCTTTATGTTTTTATTTTTTACAGTGCAATCTTAAACAACTTGGTTAAACAAATTAAGTTATTAATCGTATTGTGCTACCTCAAGAGCATAATTATATATATATATATATATATATATATATATATATATATATATATATATATATATATATATATATATATATATATATATATATATATATATATATATATATATATATATATATATATATATATATATATATATATACTGTATATATTGAAAAGGTGACCTAGGAAGCAGCACCTTGATACCCGACTAATATATTGAAACCAAGTCTTGATGAAGCACCCGAGATTATGAACTGAATAAAGAAAAGAGCATTGTGGGAGGTAGCTCAGTCAGCAACCTGCAGCTCTGGAACCGCATGCGGCTCTTAAGCAATGCAGGGTTCCACGCTGCACTTTTCCAAAAGTGGTTACAAATTGCAAAAAAAAAAAAAATGTTGTTTCTTTTGTTATGGTATTTTTTTCAGGTGGACAAACTAACATTTTCCATTGCTGTAAAAATGTTTGGCGCAAATATTACATTTAGACCGTAAGACGATAGGAAAATCTGCTCCTTTGCTGTTATCCATGCTCCCGTCTTTCCTGTTTGATCCAAGCGGAGCGTCATGAATGCGATCTCCTGTGACTTTATCATCTCCTGTGTGGAGCAAATAAACCCAGCAAAAAAATAACTTCCCTCTTTTTTGTTTGGATGGCTCACTTTGGAATGGAAGGGACGGCGGTGTCCCCTTTAGGGCAGTTCCCGAACGTACCAATTCACAATGTACCAAAATGAAATCTAATAAATTGAAGTTTTGAATGTGATTAAAACATCCAAGCCTATGTATTAATAAAATAATGTTCTTGACGTACGTAATTATGTCGATTGGAGGGGCATTCTCAAGTACAGAACATTATGCAAATTTCTCACTTCTTTGGCTTTCTAACATGTTTAGCAACTTCAAACACGGTCATCCGATCCTGGTGGTCTCAGATATCTAAGACCATGCCCATAGAGACATGATCTGGTCGAGCTAAATGGTCCATATAAAAAGAGAAGCTGAGCAATAACTTGTCCTTTTTTCTTTTGCCTGGCTAGTTGGTTGGTTGGTCTCGCATGACGGCCGCGCCAAGTGGGCGTGTGGGCCTCCACTGCGGCCTTGAGTTCAGCACGTGGGCCATACGTTGTGACAAATGTTCCCTCTAATCTTTCACGGGTCTGAGCGTTCACAAAAAGTCGGTGAGCAATGCTTGAAACAACAGTGAGCAACAGCAATCCCAAGTGTGGTAACTAAATCATTATCAAACATGTCCAAAACGTGACATCAAGTTGCATTTTGCTGAGTTTCCAGCAATGCAAAATTATTTTTCACTTTTGAATGAATTGACTAATGTACTATCGCAAAGGTTGTACAGGTAAAAACGTCATATGTTTTAATAATTCATTCACAAGATTTCAATTTATTTTCTTTCCCGGTATCTTTTGTCACATAATACTAACATTTTTAGGGGCTTATTTAGTCGGTTGGACGATACAGAACTGTATTTAATCACATTTTTAGTGGAAGTACAATGTTGGCAACAAGATTGACTTGATATAATTGGAAATTATTTGAATGCAGCACAAACTTTTTCTTCTTTTTCCCTGCTTTTTCTACTTTAAAAGTACAGCAAAAAAAAATCTCATTGTGTTTATTTTTTTTAGCTGTTACTTTTTCTTGCTTTTTTTGTTCTTTTCATTTATTTATTTTCTTTTTTTCTGGCTTTTTTTTCTTGAATATTTCCTGCTCTTTTTTCCTCTTTTTGTCTCATTTTGTTTTTTCTTTTTTCTCTCAGCTTTTCACTACTTTTTCATTTTGGTATTTTTTCCTTTTTTGTTCTATTTCCCCCCTTCCTCTAAGTCATTTTGTGCATAATTTTACATAATATTTGGTCACGTTGGGATTAAAGAAGCAAAAACAACCTGAAGAGCCGTTTGGGACCTGAAAGAGACGGTTCTTTTTAGTGAACCGAGCCGAAGAAGCCGGTTCTCGAAAAACTTTACTGACTTTACTCAACGTTATTCTACTTCAAAATTGACTTCAAAATACCACATTTAGAACACAGCGTCAGGGGAACCTGTGTTTTTTTACCCTCATGTACTGTAACTTGGACTTAATTCGCTTCTTAATTAACAATTTCGAGCCCTCATTTTTGTGAGCTGGCTAGATTTTCTTGTGCGCAGAAAAGCTCTGGGCAGTGCGCAATTGCGCATACACGCAGCTTAGAGGGAACATTGGTTAAGACCATCTGGAGCACCAGCTCGAATCCCTCCGCAATAACAAGTAAGAGGACGGTTTCAGATTTAACACCATGTGTGCTGGTTCTTGGGAATGCATTTTCTTTTCTGTACAAGGGAATCTCCTCAAATCGACTGGCATTATGGCAGAAAACTTTCTTTCTGTGATAGTAAAACTCCTACAATCAGCGCCATCCCATCCTACCTTTTTTCTCTGTCATTAAATCTCTGTGTTAATAAATTGTGTGTGCTACTTCAATCCACCTGGTTTCTTGGGATTAGTAATTCATATCAGAACTCTAAGAACTCAAAGTGATAACGTAATTTAATTTTTTATCAATGTAGGAAATTCTAGCATCCTTCAGAGGGAAAAAAAGATTTAGGGTGGAGCAAAAGCAACACCGAGAGGCAAATTTGTTTATTGATTCCAGTAAAGAATAATTAGTTTCAATTCTTACGATTTTCAAAATTAAAGCTAGAAAATTTATACACCTGTGTGAATGCCACAATGAATCCCGCATGAGCAGTAGAAACAGGACGTCAGGCGCATTGCGCTTAGTGTTAGCGGAAGTACTCATGGATGCTAACAGCGGACTGTTTCTAGCTATTTTAAATTAATTGTGCTACCAGGGGCAGCATAATTTAAAAAAAAAAAGACTTTCCTTCTATTGAATGCTCTCCGTGTTTTCGTCCACCATGCCTATTGATTTCTGCGCTTCCTCCCGCTTGTTGAACGCCTAATAGTCACATCTCTGGGCTTGATGACATGCAGGTGGAATTAATTTATCTCGATAGTTTACACATCAGTCACATTCCAAATGATCCGATTTCTACCAGATTTAGGACCACATAAGGAAGTGGCCTGGGTCTGGTGAGAATATCGGGTAAGTTCCGTTCAGACACACTTTGACATATCGGATTCAGGTAGCATTTGTGCAAAAGAATCTGTTTTTCATGCAGTGTGAACCCAGCATAAGTTAACCAATAGATGCAACTATTATTCGCACACTGTCAGGCTTGGGAAGTAACGGACTACTCAGCAGGGGACAATAGTGAAGTCCAGTGTGCGTTAGTTTGAACTTTTTTTAAATTATTTTCCTCCATCACAATAACTTTGTTTACATTCACCCAGTACGTTTCCTCCTTGCGCTCTCTCTCGGTGGCCTCATCCAGATTCCACACATGCAGCACACTCAGGACCCCGCCCCTCTCTCCACTTGCGGGGCTGCCCAAGGACCAGGTGCCTAACTACAAAACAAGACTATTTGACCGAAAACTCTGCAAAACTAACTGAAAAGTGTGATGCAATTGAAGTGCAACGTACAAAACCAAATCAACAAACAAGTATGAACATATTATATAAATGAAATAACATGAAATTAAATTATTAATGCAATTTAATTCCATTGGAGCATGTGCCCAGAGCATGCTTCAAGCATCCACTCATATGCTTCATGCACTCATAAATGTATGTATAATGTGTCTTACATTATACATATACATAATGTATTCATAGATTATTTTTTTCTCTCATAATTTCAATTACTGACACTAGAGTAGTGTTTTTCAACCCTTTTTGAACCAATGTACCCTTTTATATATAAAAAGAAATTCCGAGGCACACCGTCCGTCGAAAATGTTTGAAAATGAAGTTATGTCAAATGTCTCACTGTACTACCTCAAAAGCAGGTAATTAGTATATAAAAAGAAGAAAATAATACTTAAAATAAAAAAGAATGATGTGCTTTATTTATGTTTTTATTTTTTACAGTTCAAACTTAAACTGCTTTGTTAAACAAATTAAGTTATTAAATGTACAGTGCTACCTAATGAGCAGATTATTGGTATATAAAAATTATCTAAAAATCTACTGCCACCTACTGATACGGATGACTATTACAGTTCCTGGTCTGAAGAAAGCAAAAATACTGAATAATGGCCTGTTTTTTTGTAAACATAAGATTGGGCAAATTCCAGCAGCACACTAGACAAGGTCTCACGGCACACTAGTGTGCCCTGGCACACTGGTTGAAAAACACTGCACTAGAGAGGCAGAGAGAGATGACAAGAAGTCCTAGATTGTGTTGGAAATCTAGAATGGACATGCTCTGCCTATCCAAAGAAAATTGGATGTAGGTGTGGGGGCAGTATGAAAAAAATTAACTGTTATTACCCACAAATAATTTTTGCACAATACTGTTTCCAGTATTCTTCATGGATATGTTTAACCGTGAGCTTTTTAAAAATTGTATAATGTATTTTTGAGGTTTGTAGTTAATTTGTTGTTGCACTGAAGAGTCAATATTTTTAATAGACATTTTGTTGAGTCATGCAGGGATTTTAGTTTAAAGTTGCTTAATATAAAAAAAGTTTAAATTAGTTAAAAGTTTACGACAAATTGAAAAAATAGATGTCCTTATAAATTTATACAATAATAGATTTTACAGAATCGTATTAATTTATTTTGTGCAGAATATTACATTATTATTAATGTACTGAACAAAGGGAACCCTAAAACCTGTCTTTTGTCCCATTTTCTCCTTATTTTTTTTCCTCTTTTGTTTATTTTTTTTCCTAGCTATCTTATTCCTTTTCCTTTCTTTTCTCGCTTTTTATTTTTTTTTCCTACTTGCTTTCTTGGTTTTTTTTCTATATTTCACCTTTCTTTCCTTTTATTCTTTTGTTTCTTTCCCCCACCCTATTTTTTTACTTTTCTTTTCTTCCTTTATTATTTCTTCTTTTTTGCTCCTTTTTCTTTAAATCTTTTTTTTTTTTTTTCCTTTTTTGCTTTTTTTTCCCTAGCCTTTTCTGTTTTCTTGTTTTGTCCTTTTTCCCCCTGCTATTTACTACTTTTTCTTATTCCTTTGATCTTTTATTATTTTGTTTCTCCAGTGGTTAACTTCTATTTTCTAGCTTTTTAATTTTCTTCTATCTTTCTTTTTTTCGTATGTTGCCCATTTTTCAGACTGCTCTCACCTCTCTATCCAGTTTTCTTTGGGTGGGCGGAGCGTGTCCATGGGTGGGCACCGCCTACCCCGGCTTAACCTTGGTAACGCCACTGCTGCGAACGAATTAAGGTCACTAATGTTCATATTAACTAAGAAAACTGCTTCAAAGAGTATTTTTTGGGGTGAAATTTCTATTTTTGTGCTACGTGATTTATGAAGGTACGTACGTGAGACGTTTGAGCGCACTTACCAGCGTAAAAGGCGTGTTGAGTACAGTAATAAACACATCAGCCACGGCCAGGTTCATGATAAACACACTGGTGGCCGACTGCGTGCGCTTGTTTTTGACAATCACATGACACACCAAAGTGTTCCCGAACAGAGAAATGACAATTATGACGGAGTAAGCGGCCACCAGTAGCGCCTTGACGCCCGACTCCCCGCCTCGACGCCCGTCCCCGATGGCAAGGGTACGCCAGTCCTCCAGCACCCCTTCGTCGAAATCCAGCAGCAAATAAAGCGAACTTCTGTTGCCCAACTTCGCGGACCCGTTAGTCGCAAGTTCTGCAAGCATCTCCAGTGAGCTGTCGTTGAGTTTGTCGCGTCCCACCGGGGTCGTCGGGTGCGCAGCTGGCCAGATCGCCAGCGCGGTTAAAAAAGACGCAAACTGCAGCCTCATGTTGACCAAAAACAAGAAAAATAGTCTTCTTTGGCCTTGTACAGTTGTGTCCGCTGCCTGTCTCTCAAATGATGAGCGTGCAACAAGTTGCTTTGTTTTTCTTCGGCTTTTACTGCAGTGTGCGCGCGCTCGCAACCCCGCCCATCACTCGGGTCACATTATTAGGAGCACCCGGAGAAGACTGTTTACCAGGGTAAACATCTATTTTAATGTAACATAAAACAATATTAAAAATTCCATCCCAAATGACTATTTGCAGTTAAACTTTAACCAATATAGACACAGAACCCCTAAAAAAAACCCAAATAAAATGTATAATTTTACAGGCTCGAGACATCAGTGCTGTCATGGACTTTTTGGACTATTTTAAATAATACCTATACATTTTTTGATTGATTTTCACTAGGTTGTGTGTATTGTTACACAATCTTTGCATTGTATTATCTATTGCAGCCTGGTCATCCTGAAAAGGTGGATTACCACTTGTGAGGTCTTCTTTTTTTCCTCATGTTGAGGTTTTGAGTTTTTCCTTGCCTGTATGTTGGTTTAAGATCGGGTGATGGTGTCATTGTGGCCTGTGCAGTCTTTTGAGACATTTTGTGATTAAAGGGACAGTATGAAATATTTTGTGCCTCGTAGTGGTACAAAAAACTCTCATTCAGTTAAAAAAACCATTTGTTTGAATGCTGAGCAAAAATACATGAGCTAGTATTTCAACCTTAACTAGACAATTCCCGCGGCAATTGTAAGAGTTGTGATTGATCTGGAAGATGATCCGGCATGTATATATAACCCCTGTTGTTATCATTATGAGTACTTGGTTCTGTGGGGGGACTACGCCCCCTCACACCCACCCGGTACTGGGAAGTTCATTTGAGATGGGCCCACAACCGTTAGCTGCAAGGATATACCTTGTGGAGGTCTAAAAAAAAAAACACATTCATGGTAATAACACAGTAATAACACTGTTATTACACATTAAAAATTTTAAAATGTACATGTTCGAAAGGAATGAGCCATTCTATTTGAATTGGCCCATCCGGAATGCATTGAACCAATTCAATTTGCTGAGTCCTTTGCATATTAGCATTAGAATAATTTTTCAGCACGACGAAGTTAGCATTTAGCCGTTAACATCACTTTTAAGCATTACCCGTTGGCATAAGTCATCAACATGAGGCCATTAGCATAATTTGTAAATATGAAGTCGTTAAAATATAACCATTACCAAATTTTTTTTAGCACGAAGAAGTTAGCATTTAGCCATTACATCACTATTAGCATGTATTCATTAGCATAACTCATCAACATGAGGCCATTAGCATAACTTGTAAATATGAAGTCTTTAAAATATTGTCGTTGCCAAAATTTTTTACCATGAGGACGTTAGCATTTAGCCGTTAACATCACCTTTTAGCATGTAGCCATTAGCATTACTCATCAACATGAGACCATTAGCATAATTTGTAAATATAAAGCCGTTAAAATGTAGCCATTAACAAAAAATTTTAGCATGAAGAAGTTAGCATTCAGCCGTTAGCATCACTTTTTAGCATGTATGTGTTAGCATAACTCATCAACGAGAGGCCATTAGCATGATTGGTAAATATGAATTCGTTAAAATATAGCCATTAGCAATTTTTTTTAGCATGAAGCAGTTAGCATTTAGCCGTTACCATCACTTTTTAGCATGTACCCATTACCATAACTCATCAACATGTACCCATTAGAATAGAATAGAATAGAATAGAATATACCTTTATTGTCATTGTTACAAATGGGCTAACATATTGTGACAACGAAATTGGGCATGACACTCCAGTTTTACACATAGTGAGGGTATGAGCAAGAAGATAAAGGAACAGAGAAGATAATGTTATAAAACAAGGGGAATAAGGCTATAGTTATAATTTACATGGTATTTACACAACAATGTCAGCATGTGGGATGTTACATACAGGGTTGTCGTGATAACGTTGTATCGTAACGGTTGTGCAATATTGCATTTGGTGCAAAGTCATCATGGTGCAAAAATAGTCCGCATATACATTGGTGCAAGCATAGACATCATAGTGCAAAAAAAAGGAAATGGTCAGACATTGTGCAATTTGAGCATTAAACGTAGTGCAGTCGACATGTGCAAGAACAAGACTTGAGTAACATTATTTCGTATGAGGTAGTGTTGGCACGAGTTTTCAGTTTTTGTGCGGTGTCTGTTGAGCAGTGAACAAACATAGTGCAGACAGCATGTACGTGAGTACCATTTTACATACGTGTGAGGTATTTTTTTTTTTTTTTGCAACAGTTTTCAGTTGTTTGTGCGGTGTCTGTTTAGGGTGGTAATGGCTGTGGGGAAGAAACTGTCTCTGAGTCTGTTCGTTTTTGCTTTGTGTGACCTGTAGCGCTTGCCGGAAGGCAGCAGGTCGAAGAGATGGTGGCCGGGGTGAGAAAAGTCCTTGACGATGTTTTCTGCTCTGCTGAGGTAGCGAGAGCAGGCAATGTCCTCCAGACTGGGCAGAGAGCAGCCGACGATTCTCTGGGCTGTTTTTATGATCCTCTGGAGCTTTTTCCTGTCTGCTGCTGTGCACCCCGCATACCACACCGTGATGCAGTATGTTAGGATGCTCTCCACTGTGGCTTTGTAGAAAGACACCTGCAGCTGCTGTTTTAGGTTATTTTTCCTGAGCAATCTCAGGAAGTGCAGTCGCTGCTGGGCCTTCCCTACCACCGCTCTGGTGTTTGCAGACCAGGAGAGGTCGTCGGCGATGTGCACGCCCAGAAATTTGAACGAGTGGACTCTCTCTACGCAGTCTCCTTTTATGATGAGTGGTGCTGGATTCCTGCTATTCCTTCTGAAATCCAGAATCAGTTCTTTTGTTTTTGTTGTGTTCAATATGAGGTGGTTTTCCGAGCACCACGTTGAAAGTGACTCAACCTCATCCCTGTATGCCGCCTCGTCCCCTTCAGAGATGAGGCCGATCAAGGTGGTGTCGTCAGCAAACTTAATAATAGTGTTTGTGGGGTGGGTCGGTGAGCAGTCGGAGCTGTAGAGGGTGAAAAGCAGGGGGCTCAGTGCACAACCTTGGGGGGAGCCAGTGTTCAGTGTTAGGGTGGGAGAGACGTGGGTACCGAGTTTCACCGACTGTGGGCGGTTGGAGAGGAAGTCCATTATCCAGTGGCAGATGGAGGGAGAGAGTCCTAGGTGTGCAAGTTTCTCCACCAGGATCTCCGGGATAATGGTGTTGAAGGCTGAGCTGAAGTCCAGGAAGAGCATTCTGACGTAGCTCCCCCGGTGGTCCAGGTGTTTCAGCACGGTGTGAAGTGCTGTGTTTATGGCGTCGTCAGTGGAGCGGTTTGCCCTGTAGGCAAACTGGTGGGGGTCCAGTGTGAGTGGCAGGGAGTTTTTGATGTGCCGGGACACTAACCTCTCGAAGCACTTCATGACCACAGGCGTGAGAGCTACAGGCCTGTAGTCGTTGAGGCTTTCCACTGCTGACTTTTTGGGGACGGGAATGATGGTGGAGGTTTTGAGGCAAGGTGGGACGGTCGCCTGTGACAGGGACCGGTTGAAGATGGTGGTGAAGACCCCAGCCAGCGGATTGGAACAGTCCCTGAGTACCCTCCCTGGTACTCCATCCGGGCCAGTTGCCTTCCTGGGGTTTATGGTATTCAGCGCACGCCTGACTTCGTGCTCCTGAAATGTGAGGGAGTTGCTGCTGGTTGTTGATGGGTGTGATGTTGCTGTATGTGGCCTACCAGCTTCAAAGCGAGCGAAGAACTGATTAAGGTCCTCAGCTAGTGAAGCCTCAGCCTCAACAGTTGCCAGGTTGTGGCCTCTGAAGTTGGTGATGTGTTGGAGGCCCTGCCACATCCTCCTCGGGTCATTTCCAGCGAAGAGGTGCTCGATCCTCCTTGTGTAGGCTGATTTTGCTTCCTTGATGCCTCTCTTCAGGTCAGCCCTGGCCACCCCGTAAAGAGCCTTGTCTCCAGACCTGAAGGCGGTGTTGCGGTGTTTGAGGAGGGTGCGCACCTCGCTGGTCATCCAGGGTTTTTGATTTGGGTAGTTTTTGACTTTTTTATATACTGTGACTTCATCCGTGCAGTAACGGATGTAGGATAAAACAGTGTCAGTGAATTTCTGGAGGTCATGGTGTTCAAATACCTCCCAGCAAGTTTGATCAAAACAGTCCTGCAGCTTGGAGAGGGCTCCCTCAGGCCACGTTTGTATTGTCCTCGTTACAGGTTTTGTTTTCCTTCGGATGGGGGTGTATGAGGGGGTAAGGGATAGGCATATGTGATCCGAATTTACTAGGTGGGGGAGGGGGGAAGCTTTGTATGCGTTTTTGATGTTGCTGTAAACGCGGTCCAAAGTTTTTTCACCCCTTGTTGCACAGTTCACATGTTGATAGAATTTTGGAAGAACAGTCCTTAAACATGCATTATTAAAGTCGCCAGCGATAATGAAAGCTCCGTCGGGGTGTGCAAGCTGTTGAATGTTTATGGCAGCGAGTAGAAGGTTTAGCGCTGTGCTAGCGTTAGCATCCGGAGGAATGTAAACAGCTATCACAATGAGCACAGTTAGCTCTCGCGGTATATAGAATGGTCTACACGATACCGCGAGAAACTCTAGATCGGGCGAGCAGTGTGCATCAATAATTCTGCTGTTATTGCACCACGCATTATGTACGTAAATGCATAGTCCCCCACCTCTTTTTTTGCCGGAGTCTTCGTTGCGGTCGTATCGGTGTAGCGTGCGTCCTGTTAGCTGAACTGCAGCGTCGGGGATCCGCGGGTCAAGCCATGACTCCGTGATCACAAAAATGTTGCTATTCCGTACGAAGTTGTTAGTAGCTATCCGCAGCTCAAGCTCACTGATTTTGTGTACGATGGATCTGGCGTTGGTCAGGAAGATACTCGGAAGCGCTTGTCGGTGTGGTAGTCTTTTTAGCTTCTTCGCTAGGCCTCCCCGAGAACCTCGTTTTTGTTTACGTTCCCTCCGCCGTCTCCGTCGCTTGTTGGGCGGGCAGGTAACCCAGGGAGATCCCGGTTGTCAAGGGACCGCACATGAGGTAATCCCCCCTTCCAGGATGACCAGGCTGCAATGGATTTTGCAATAAAAATGATAAACAGGTATTGTTAACATAAAATATAGGTTATTCATATGCTATAGAATAGAAGTGCATAGTTTGTAAATATGAAGTTGTTAAAATTCAGATTCAGATTCAGATTCAGATATACTTTATTGTCATTCTAGTACACGTGTATACAGAACGAAATGTCGATACATCTGACCCGCACAGTTTCCTTGAATTTACAGATATAAATAAAATGTTGGATTGAGTTGGAGTATTGAGTACTAATGATATACTAAATAATTATGGCTATGTAGCACGGCGGCGCAGTGGTTAGCGCATGTGCGGCACAGTTCATGTCTTGGGAACCTCCTGCGTGGGTTCAAATCCAGCTCCAGACTACCTGTGCGGAGTTTGTATGTTCTCCCCGTGCTTGCGTGGGTTTCCTCCGGGCACTCCGGCTTCCTCCCACATTCCAAAACCATGCATTTCAGGTGAATTGGCCAGTCTAAATTGTCCCTAGGTGTAAATGAGCGAGTGAGTTGTCTGTCCCCGTGTGCCCTGCGATTGGCTGCCAACCAGTTCAGGGTGTCCCCTGCCCACTGCACGATGATTTCTGGGATGGGCTCCAGCACCCCCGCGACCCTACTTAGGATAAGCGGTGTAGCTAATGAGATGAGATTATGGCTATGTATAGTATTTTACAGTAGTGCAAAGAGTGCAAGAGGAGCAGCTAACCAGATGTGCAAAATGGGCAGTCAGGTAAACAAGTCAGGTAAACAGTAACAATAACACTGTAGTACGATAGTGCAGAGGAGAACAGATGTGCAAGGAGTGGCTAGCTATAAAGAACTGCCAGTAGTGCAAAAAAAGTCAAACAAAACCAACAGATGTACAGATTAGCAGCAGTTTAGACTTACTATATGTTTGATTGACCATTTAACAGTCTAATGGCCAGGGGGACAAGACTATTGTGGAACCTGGTGGTCCTGCACCGCACACTGCAGTACCTCTTCCAAGAGGCTAGCAGAGTGAACAGTCCATGATGGGGGTGAGAGGGGTCCCTGATAATGTTCTTGGCTTGGGCCGCGCTTCTGGCCAATGTCCTGAATGGAGGGGAGAGAAGTCCCGATGATTTTCTCTGCTGTCCTCGTCACCCTCCTCACACTACCCCAGTCGGAAGCTCTGCAGCGTCCACACTACACAGAGATACAGCTGGTCAGGATACTTTCTATGGTGCCCCTGTAGAATGTGATGAGGGAGGGTGGGGGCAGGTGGGCTCTCCTCATCCTCCGCAGGAAGTACAGGCGCTGCTGTGCCCTCTTCACCAGTGATGCAGTGTCCACGGACCAGGTGAGTTTGTTTGTGATGTGCACCCCTAGGAACTTGATGCTGCTGACAACCTCCACAGCCTTGTTGTTGATGAGAAGTGGGGCATGGTTGGGCTGGTTTTTCCTGAAGTCGATAATGATCTCTTTAGTTTTGTCAACATTCAGGACCAGGCTGTTGTCCCTGCACCAGCCCACCAACTGCTCCACCTCCTCTCTGTAGGCCAGGTCGTTGTCGTCCCTGATGAGGCCCACCACTGTTGTGTCGTCCGCAAACTTCCCGATGTGGTTTGTGGCTGACCTAGGGACGCAGTCGTGTGTCATCAGGGTGAACAGCAAAGGGCTCAGGACACAGCCTCGGGGGGAGCCCGTGCTGAGGGTGATGACATCGGAGATGTTCTGACCAATCCGCACTGACTGGGGTCTGTCAGGGAGGAAGTCCAGCAGCCAGTTCCGCAGGGGGGTGTTGAAACTCAGGAGTCTCATTTTGTCTACCAGGTGTTGTGGGATGATGATGTTGAATGCTGAACTGAAGTCTAGGAACAGCATCCGCACATGGGTGTTCTTCTCCTCTAGGTGTGTCAGGCTCAGGTGAAGTGCAGAGGAGATGGCATCTCCGGTGGAGCGGTTTGTCCGGTAGGCAAACTGAAAGGGGTCGAGTGAGGAGGGGAGACTCCAGGTGATGTGCTCTTTAACCAGTCTCTCAAAGCACTTCATTATGATGGGAGTCAGTGCAACGGGCCGGTAATCGTTCAATGATAAGATCTGGGGGTTCTTTGGCACTGGGATGATGGTGGCAATCTTGAAGCATGATGGTACCGTGGCTTGGTGTAGCGAGGTGTTGAAAATGTCTGTTAGTACACAAGCCAGCTGATCGGCGCACTCCCTAAGGACCCGTCCTGGAATGTTGTCCGGGCCTGGAGCCTTCCGTGTGTTGACCCTTCTCAGGGTCTTCCTCACGTCAGTTGAGTCCAGGAGGAGTTGAATTGGCCCATCTGAAATCCATTGAACCCATTCATTTTGCTGATTCGTTAGCATGTTCCATTAGCATAATTTTTTTAGCATGAAAAAGTTAGCATTTAGCCGTTAGCATCACTTTTTAGCATGTACCCATTAGCATAACTCATCAACATGAGGCCATTAGCATAATTTGTAAATAGTCTTTACAATATTGCCATAACCAAAATTTTTTAGCATGAGCAAGTTAGCATTTAGCCATTAGAATCACTTTTTTAGCATGTATCCGTTAGCATAACTCATCAACATGAGGTCATTAGCATAATTTGTAAATATGAAGTTGTTACAATATAGCTATTACCAAAATTTTTTGCCATGTAAAAGCCCACAGTAAACCACACCACCTACATTGCATATTACCGAATCTTATTGCAATATGTATTCTGTGTAGCACTATTTAGTTATTCTATATAACACGCTACAGTGGGCATTTGCACGTCACACTGGGTATTTGTATATTGTATTCTTTTTGCTTTATTATTGTATTGTTCTCAGCTCAGGGATGCTGCTGGAAATGTGAATTTCCCTTCGGGGATGAATAAAGTATCTATCTATCTATCTATCTATCTGTCTGTCTGTCTGTCTGTCTGTCTGTCTGTCTGTCTGTCTGTCTGTCTGTCTGTCTGTCTGTCTGTCTGTCTGTCTGTCTGTCTGTCTGTCTGTCTGTCTGTCTGTCTGTCTGTCTGTCTGTCTGTCTGTCTATCTATCTATCTATCTATCTATCTATCTATCTATCTATCTATCTATCTATCTATCTATCTATCTGTTCAAATAGAATGGGCCGTTCGATTTGAATTGGCCCATCCGGAATTCATTGAGCCCATTCAATTTGCTGAGTCGTTAGAATGTTAGCATTAGAATAATTTTTCAGCATGAAGAAGTTAGCATTTAGCCGTTAGCATCACTTTTTAGAAAGTACCTGTGAGCATAACTTATTAACATGATGCCATTAGCATAATTTGTAAATATGAAGTCGTTAAAATATAGCCGTTACCAAAATTTTTTACTATGAAGAAGTTAGCATTCCTGACAGTGTTACAGCTAGCTTGCGCAAATACTCTGGCTGGCACAGCCAGCCCAACTAACCACCAACAGTGTTTACAGCTAGCTTGCGCTAATGTTTGGGCTGGCTATAATACTTGGGCTAGCTGTGCCAGCCCAACACTTTGCTAGCGGCGAACATAGCTGTTAGCATCCACTCTTTGGAATTCATCATTTACCCATGGTTAAAGGTAATGTGGGTCGGGCCTCCTCAAGCCACCCTGGACAGACCCTGCTTACGATGACTACACTCTGGAAAAGTTCTCGTTACCATGACTACCCATAGGAATAAATGGGCCCATGTATTCTGAATGGGAGAATCTCAATACCCATTATTCCGGATGGGGACTTTTTTTGGCTCGTAGACTCGTATCCCTGTAAATAGACATAGCAC